>NW_010319614.1:16907-32577 GCF_000700745.2 Antrostomus carolinensis | reverse complement strand
AAGAGTGTGAGTTAGGAACACCAAGAGAAATCCAGATCAAACCTGTTATGTTATAGAGGCAATAGAGAATGTAGTACCTAATGGAGTATGAGACCAAATGGCAACAACAGGAAAGCAATGGAAAAAGATATTAAAAAAGAAAGGGGAAATACTGCAATTTATAGAAGTTTGCAATGTACATGAAGTAAGAGCTTGGCTCAGCAGTTTGCAGGAAGCTTATACAAAAGTCTCGTCATGATTGTGTGATCCTGAATGGGACAAATTCTGCTTCAGATTCCCCTAACCTAACTGATAAAAGGATTTTTAAATGGCTGAAGAACTTGCTTGTAACAAACTACTTAGTCTTTATTGCATGGTTAATATGTGGTTCTAGATATGGAGATAAAGGGGGTGATCTTTGATCCCTCTGAACTAGAGTTGTTTAATTTTGTTCCAAAAAGGAAAAATGCTCGTACCTGTGTCCATTGTGGACCTTCCAGACTTTCTGAATGCACTTATCAGTATCTCGAAGTTATTCAGTCACTTTAGGGAATGTGGGGATTGCACAATAAGTGTTTACAGCTGACCTATAAATCCCAAGAGGTTCAGAACAAAAGCACCCAAAAAATCTTGTGTGATGGTACAGCAGGGCATTGCCACAATGAAATGTCCAACGGGTTTCATTAAAATGGAAAGGACAGCTCTGTGGCTGTAAGAAAACATGTCGAAAAGAAAAGAAAATCAATACTCTCAGAGGCTAGTGACAAACTTGCTTTCTGTTAGCACCAAGTTAGAAAAGAAATAAAGCCCCTATCTCAGTAAGGGAACTAATCCTAAAGGGATTAAGCCTGCAGTAAGACTGAATCATTTCAGCTTTATTCAGTGTCCTAGCTGTAGTTCTGCTGCCGTTAAGGATAGCAACATCCCGTTAGATTGAGTCTCTGTTTGAAATTCTGTGTGTCTGACAGTGTGGTCTCCTCAAAAACCAGACCTGCGCTTGGCGTTGGGCTGCCCAAGGTGCCCATGCCAGTTTACCACAAGAGGGAAGTTTACATCCTAATGGAGTTAGCAGAGAAGTAAGGAAACAAAAGAACATTATTTCAATATTTTATCTCCCCCATCAGGCTCAAACAACTGCTTCCTTTCTTTATTGCTCCCTGCAGCATAACCAAGTGTGTTAGGTAGGGCATTACCTCCAAGACCATTGTTCTCCTGAACAAATACAGCAAAGATAAGCATTTGCTCTGCTGTTGTTCTTTTTCAACAAACATGGGAACAAGAACAGAGTCTTCTGAGCTAAAACCATGTTTAAATCATAATCTGGGTGAAATAATTCTTGGTCAGGCATCACCTGATATGGAATCATGAAATCATTTGGAATGGGTGACAGTGAATTATAATTATTGTTTTGCTGCTGGATGCAAATATGTATTCTGCGTCTCTCTCTTTTTCTTTAAATATAAAATGAAGCTCCTTGCAAAACAGAAGTTGAAGTTGTACTGGGAGAACTGGAGGCAAGAGGGCTTTCCCTTTGTGCTGTGTATTTTAAAGTGCTTTGCCCTAGGCTGTTTGACAGCAGGGACCTCGGGGAGATGTGTAGCGCTGCTGCAATGAGCACATGATGCAGTATAATTCATAGACTCACAGAATGCCAGGTTGGAAGGGACCTTGAGGACCATTTGGTCCAACCTCTCTTGGCAAAAGCACGGTCTAGACACGATGGCCCAGCGCCCTGTCCAGCCCAATCTTAGAAGTGTCCCATGCTGGGGATCCACCACTCCCCTGGGGAGATTATTCCAATGGCTGATCGTTCTCCTTGTGAACAATTTTCCCCTTGTGTCCAGTTGGAATCTCCCCAGGAGTAACTTGTGCCCATCACCCCTCGTCTTTTCCACGTGACCCCTTGTACAAAGGGAGTCTCCATCTTCTTTGTAGCCACCCTTTAAGTACTGGAACATGGTGATGAGGTCTCCCCTAAGCCTTCTCTTCCCGAGGCTGAACAAACCCAGTTCTCTCCTTTCCTCCTACGACAGCCTTCCCAGTCCTTGGATCACCTTCATGGCCCTTCTCTGGACCCTCTCCAGCCTGTCCACATCCTTTTTGTGTAGTGGTGATCAAAACTGAACCCAGCATTCCAGATTTGGCCTGGCAAGAGCTGAGTAGAAGAGGATGATGACTTTATCTCTGCTGGTGATGCCCTTGTTGATGCAACCCAGCATCTGTTGACTTACTTTGCTGCAGCAGGACACTGTTCACTCATGTTGAGCTTATTGTCCTCCAGGACCCCCAGAGAGAGCTGCTCTCCGGCCAGGTAGGTCCCCATCTGCGCTGCCATCCTGGATTGTGTTTTTCTGGGTGCAAGACCTGACCTTTGTCTTTGTTGAACTTCATAAGGTTCTTGTTAGCCCACTCTTCCAGCCTCTCCAGGTCTTCCTGCACGGTGGTTCTCCCTTCTGAAGTGTCTACTTTGACAGTCATCATCAGCAAACTTCATCAAGGTACACTTGGATCTCATCATTCAGATCACTTAGATAGATGTTAAACAGCATCAGGTCCAACATCCATCCCTGGGGGACCCCACCTGGGACAGGCTGTCAGTCTGAAAAAGAGCTGTTTACCAGCAGCCTGTGGGTGCAGCCTGCCAGCCAGTCCCTCACCCACCACACAGACCACTTCTATCATAGCTTTCCAAAAGGGAGGCTGACAACTGCTTCTCTGCATAACTGGGTAGATCAGCATTAGCTTTTTAAAGATGAGAATAGAAATTGTTCCTCATGCTGCATGAAAAGTGTTATTCATACTTATGGGGACGTAAAAGCGTAACGGGCAAAACAAAGCGCACTGGAAAGCCCATTGTTTTTGGTTGTTGCTTCTGGGGCTGCACCTGACAAATGGACCATTAAACAGGGAACAAAAGGCTCCGTTACGTACTTCCCTTTCCATTTGCCTGACTCTGTCCAAACTTCTGGGAATTAAAGCACTGCACTTATTCCCTTCTTTAAATCAAAATGAGGAAAGACCCAAGACAGGGTGAGCTCTGCTGGTCTCGGTCTGATCACGTTTCCTGACCAGGCTGCCTTGTGTTCTTAGTTGCGCGTTTCCACTGGGATTGCGTGAACCTCGTTGTGTTACAAGAGTAACCTTTGTTTCCCAGAAGAGATCCTTAAAAAGGGTGTGGTGTATTTTTCTTACTATTTCCATATGTCTCCACAGAGATTGGTTAGGTGGGTTAGAAATGAAATAACAATCTACATGGATCCTCTATATGTCGGTCCCACTGCAGACCAGTGAGCATGTAATCAGACCTGCTACATATCCATCCACAAGTGTAACTCTGTGTAGTACCTAATCACTCTACAAAACCTAAAGGTTTGAGGGTGGATGAGGTTTCATCAGAGAAGTAGAGCGTGGCCAGGGCAATCATAAAGCAGAAAAGGTTAAATAAGGTAGGGAGTGTAAAGAAAAGGCACTTGAAAGTGTAAATAGGATCTCTAAATTACTGCTTTCAGGTCATACTTACAATCATAGAATCATGGAATGTTGTGAGTGGGAAGGGACCCACCAGGATCATGGAGTCCAATTCCTGTCCCTGCACAGGACAAGCCCAACATTCAGACCATGTCCCTGAGGGCACATGTTGGCCAAATGCTGCTGGAATCTTGTCAGGCTTGGTGCCATGAGCACCTCCCTGGGGAGCCTGTTCCAGTGCTCCACCACCCTCTGCCTCAAGAACCTTTTCCTCATGGCCAACCTCACCCTCCCCTGCCACATCTTCCTGCCATTCCCTCTGCTCCTGGCACTGGTTGGTGGCCAGAGAGAAGAGATCAGCGCCTGCCCCTCCTCTGCCCCTTGGGAGGAAGCTCTAGACCCCCATGAGATCTCCTCTCAGTCTCCTCTTCTCCAGGCTGAACAATCCAAGTGACTTCAGCCTCTCCTCACACCCTTCCCCTCTAAACCCTTCCCCAATGTTGTGTCCCTCCTCTGGACACTCTCCAGCAGCTTTAGATCCTTTTTCTCCTGTGGTGCCCAAACTGCCCCCAGTGCTGGAGGTGAGGCCGCCCCAGTGCAGAGCAGAGCAGAGCGGGACCATCCCCTCCCTGGCCCGGCTCGCAGTGCAGTGCTGGATGCCCCCAGGACACGGGTGTCCCTCTTGGCTGCCAGGGAAACTTTCCTACCAGTTGGCATGTAAAATTACCAGGTGACAGGCTTGCTGGTATATATTTTTTTCCCTGTGAGGGTGACTGAACACTGGCCCAGGTTTGGAGATATTCTGGATATGGTCCTAGCCAGCTGGCTCTAGGTGGCCCTGGTTGATCCATGGGTTTGGAGTAGAGCTCCTTTGAGTTCCCTTCCAACCTCATCATTCTGTGGTCCTTGGAACTCAACTTTTATGCAGTTGTAAGTTACTTAATATGAAAAATGATTCCGTACAATCTGAGGGGGAAAGGAAGAAAGTAAGATTCCCTTCAGCATGACTGAGGGCAGTGTTCTGCTCTGTGCAAACACACCAGTGTGAAATGGTGTTTCTGTAGGATCCGAGCTCTCACTGTTTGTACTGCAGGCTGCTGCCGTTGCTGAAGTGGGTGAAATAAAATGGAAAAAATATTATCAACAGGAATAAAATCCATTAACGCCTCCGCAGTCCAATTAATATTGGGAGTGCTTATCTGGTTGCTTTGGAGGTAAATGAGTAGATATTTTTTTAAAAAGGAAAAAAAAGATCAGCTTTTATTAAATGAGGAAACTGGACAGCTTCAGGAAAAAAGGCACAAGCACTTCAGAATTAATTGCAGCTAGCCTTCAAGATGGGAATGAAGCTGGAATGAATGTCTCTGACGAGCTATTGTAAATCAGAAGAGGAAAATGAGACTGATGAATCGGAAAGAATCATGCTATAGAAATTAATCCCCTTTCAAAAAAGCAGAGAATGAGGCAGAAGTTTGAAAATGAAGATAGCAAAAGAGCTCGGAGACATATTCTTCACATTTCCCTTATTTCACTAAACACTTGAGCTATGTTGTCTGTGGTTCTGTCTTATTCTGTCTTTGTCTGTTCAGTGATCCTCTAATCGACAGGAAAATGTTTCATCAGCAGGTAGTTTGATGTTAATGAAACGTGCAAATGACATGTATCAGGCATATAGGCTCAGAAATCTAACTGCAGGTTCTCTGAGCTAGAGGTTTGGGGTCTTTTAGTATTAATTTGTGCTCATTAAGAGCCCTCCAGACACAAAATCATTTCTCCTTCATTAACCACAACTTGAGTTTTGCTCTGAGCGTTTGGGGCCGTTCAGAGCAATGCCCTGGTAAGAAGCAGAGATATGTTGTGTGAAGGAAAACAGGATCCTTGTGTAGGTCCCTTCAGCCTCTGTGGGTGCAATTTCTGTAGATATATTCAGGAGACAATGAAAAAAGGTCACTCAGTCCACAAATGCCTTCTCATGATAAAATAACTTTGTATTAAGTGGCTTGTTGCAAGTGATTGCACTGACTTCTTGAATGGGAAACAAAATATTTTGGTCCTTGTCATGGGGGAGTTTGTACAACGTGGTGGTAACAGTTCCTTTCAGCTATTAAATGCATTAACCTATGATATTTATAGCAATGTGTTCTTAAAAATAAATTATTTTTAAATTATTTGGTTTCAGGCAGGAAACATGTTTAAAGACACGTTCACGTGTACAGTTCATATGTACATACGTGTAAATCAGAGAAGTTGTTAATATATGGGAATGTATGATTTATGGAGCCAGATGAATCCAGTGTGTCCCATGAGTCAATCCCATGTGCCTGCCTGTTTCTCCAAGTAAAGCTAACCACCAATTACCTCCTCCATGAATCACTTCAGTGTCACTTGTCTGGGTACAGACACAGCTTAAAACTTCAGTCAAGTGAAGCTAATGGGACAACTGATATTTGCAAATGTCCTTTAAGGATCTGCCTGAGCAAGGGCTCGGGCCAGCTGTGCAGTGGCACGCAAGGAAGCGTGCTTCCTGTCCAACTCTGAGACACAGCTTACCAAAACTGGGAAAAAAACCCCAAAAAACCCAACCCAGGAAAGATGGGAACATGTCGTGCCTGACAGGAATAATTAAGGCTACTCTCATGTGAAAAGATGGAGTGATGCCAGGGAGCAAAGTGACTGGTAACACACAGAGCTTCACTGGCTGGAGGTGGTGTGTGATGGTCTGTCAGCACCACGAGATGATATCAGGCATTTTGGTTTTAATCTCTTTCACCATAATGAATCATTCTACAGGAAGGTGAAGAGAGAAAATGTCACACTGATATCCTGTCTTGGGTGGCAAAACTTCTTGCTGCGTTTCCAGGAGTCAAGGAGCTGAGTTAAACACGTTTCAACAGCTTTATTTGACTCCTGTCATGACTTTCTACAGCCCGTGTATTTAGAGTGATGACGACTTCTGAGGTTTGTTTTTGTTAGCTGTGTAACTAGAAGTTGTGCTGAGAGTCTTTGAGGAAAGTCACATCGTTTGTGTTGTGACAAATCCTATTTCAATTAATTCTGAGTGTGTTTCACTTACCTGCCAAAATTATCAGCTCAGACCTCAGGGTCTGTTCAGCTCTAGCAGGAGCCACGCTAACACTGTTGCCTGATGTCATTTCATGTCTGCTGCTCTACATCAGCCTGCCTCCAAGAAGGAGATTCCATTTAAAGTGTGAATATTGACCTGGGACAGGCCTGGGTAAAGCTTTATTTTCATTTGAACTCAGATTTCCTGTAGGAAAAGATTAGTTTGAACAACTGTTTGTTTAATGTTCAAATACAGGAAAAGACCATGCAGGTAAGTTTGAACTGAAGTTTTGGGTTAAACATTCTAATTGATTTTTACTGTTTATTTTTGGAAAATAGAAACACATCGAAACAATTAAATATTTCACTCTTAGTATTTCTGCTGAGGTTTTGTTTTCCCTTTCTAAATTAGGACAGGAAGATTTTCCCATTCCTGTGGGACAGAAAATCAGTGTTTCTCCCCCCATTCTAGTCTCATGCAGTCACTGAAGAGAGGTTGTTTGATGAAGTATGTTAAAAGGAATGAGTTTAGACTGTTGACTTAGTATAATTAAGTGGAGATATAAAAACTGTCTGTTTAGGGAAAACACAAATAAATGACTGACGGTGCCCGGAGGACTTGTCATTAACAGCAGTGGGATGGCATTAATACACTAAAAAACCAGTTTGATCATCATGCTGATGTTCCTGATGGTGAGATTGATTACCTGGTGTAACAGTTCCATATGAAGTCTCTTGCCTGTCAGGATGTGAACAGACAAGTGAATGATGTCATGACTTCCATGCTGACCCCTCTGTTGATTACCTTTTCCAAGCTCTTGTTCAGCCACTTCCCTCTTTCAGGGCGCTCTTGAAATGCAGCTGCCCTTTCACAGCTGCTAGGATGTTCTTTGCAAATTTACCATTTTATTTTGTACTCATGGGTTGATGTATTATGCGTTGCCTTACTGACGTTGCTGCAGCCCAGTGTACTTTGAAGGTCTTTCCAGAGACTTTATAAATTGCTGATTCTGATGTGTCTCTTGAACCGTTAAGAAATTCTTGTAATGAAATGGAGAGAGATGATAGATGGTTGGCACTTCCAGCTAAAACTGCTTTCTTTTGGAAAATGCACTTCATTGCTCTGAAACTGTTAGCAGAAATGTGCAGACTAGAAAAAGAAAACAACTTCTCCAGCTGGAATGGCTGAGGAGTCACGGCTGCTGCGTGAGGATGTGGGAAACGGGAGTCCTCTGCTCGCTTCATCGGGGAGCGGGAAATCGAGCTGGAGTCTTGTACAGCCCCGGGGAATGCTCTGGCCACCTCAGTGGTGCTTATTCATTTCAGATTTCTGAAAAAGATGAGATATATGTATAGAGAGTTATTTAAAATAAAAAAATATGGATCACTAACTCTCTTCTCTAGTGAATGTGGAGATCAAACCTCTAATCTGTTCGGTGTCAGCTGAAGTCATCATTTGCAACAGTGCTGCCTGAGAGTACCAAGGCATCAGGTGGTCTGAAAAATCACAATAAATGACAATTTATTCTTATTAAATACTTTAAAAAACATGCACAAAATAGAGATTTTAAAATGGATAATGATGAAACAAACACTATTTTAAGAATTTATTTTGCTTATTAATGGTACAAAAATTGTTTTCTTCCCAGACCTTGCTGACTTGTCTTGCACACGCCCTGGGCTGTGCATACCCCATTTCAGAGACCACTGGTCTCACCCCCAGCTTGCATGAATATCCTTTGTTACCTTTTCCCAAAGGAAATAAAAGACACTTTTCTCTTCTTGTTTCTTTAATTTACTAAGCACAGAATTAATGATCCATTTTCTGGTGCTGAAACTCTGCATAATTTCTTGATTATACCAATAAATAATAATAACAACTGAACAAATATGTTAAAAGTGGACTGAAAAATTGCTATTAACTTGAAATGGAAATACCAGAAGTTGTGAGAAAGAGATCAGGACCAATGCTCTTTGTTAAATCACTTGTCCTTGTGAAAAAGACCAAAGTACTTTCTAGCTTAATTTATGATTTGTGTTGTCCCTCCCAACCTTCCCCCAAACACAGTAGTGCTTTTTTCTGTAAAAAATGAAGTCTTTGCTCTCCTGGAGAATGAGCATGTGGGACAGCAGGCGTTTTGTACTATATTCTCTCGTAGTTATAAAGTTCGGTAGATCCAGCAGCATCTCCGGTACGTGGCTGTTTTCAGCCTTGAGCATCCAATAACCGACAGTAAGACAGGATCTATGGAACACCAAGGAAAAGGTGCTGTGGAGCATTACAGAAAAATGTCATGGAATTTCCTAAAATCTTCCTTGGCTTCCTGAATGACTGGGAAATAGGACAAAGGCAGTTACTTTCCCTCACTTGTCCTGCTTTGATTTTCTCAGGTGGCCACTAGAAACTTCAGCGCAGGGGACTTTTCTGTCCATCTTATCCCAGCTGGTAGGGAATCCCAAAGCTCCTTGGACTGTGAGGTGTGAAACCAGCTCTGATGGTGAAATAAATGTGACGTGATAGATGGAGAGAGTGGGAACTCCTCTGCCAAAGCCTTTGGGGAGCCCTCAGTATTTCATCCCTTGGCCCTGTACAGCTCAGTCTTCAGAGAGCAGTTATCATCACTGCAGGATAATCTGTGAAACAGTAACGTGGGCTTTTCTTGGAAGGAGCTTCATTAGTGAGCTGTTAGATAAACCATGGAAAACATCTGAATAGGCCTTCAAATAACTTCACACCGTGTTGAGGGCAAGAGATTGCACAGGGAGCTTCACACCAGAGGACGGATGTCTTTGGAGTGCAGCTCGGGACAGTAGTTCCAGCAGGTATGAAGGGCTGGCCAACTGGTGCTGTTGAGGATCTGGCTCCATGGGGGAAGGAGCACGCTGCCCACCTCTCTGGGCTTCCTAATGCGGGTCCTTCTGTCTTGGGTTAATGAGTGGACTTGATGATCTTGAAGGTCTTTTCCTATGGAGGCGATTCTGGGATCTGTCCTTGCTGGGCTTTAGCGCGTTGAGGGGGAGCAGAAGCAGGATTCCTACCACCCTCCTGCTGCCTTTTCTTTTACATCTCTTAATTCCTCACTTCTGGCCAGTATGGGGAAATAACAACAACAACAAAGCAACTCGGAGTCTGCATGGCACGGCAGAGTGTTCATCATGGCTGTTGCACTAGACAGAGCACTTCAGAGCTTCTTGTCGGTCCGTTTTAAAAAGTTTCAGGCAGATCTTCTGCAGATTTTCTCCTGTCTGCTCTGTAAAAGTGCAGCCCTTGACCTACTGAATCCCATTAGTAATCATTTTGCACTGTGCTTCCCATCCACCCGTGCCAACAGTCAGCACTCCAGCAGTTGGCAGGAATAGCTGGCTTGCTCGGGGGTGAGCTTCTGCCAAATCCCAGGCAGAGCTGTCTTCCTATCTTCTCTAAAAATACCCTTGAGGGTTGAGTTTTGAAATGGTATCGAGTGCGTGATCCATTTAAATACTTCTCAAAATCTGAGTAGGCACGTGCTGGGCATCCCCAACTATTTTAATGGCTTTTGAAAATCTCTCTATAAATAATTTGGAAGTTTGCAAGAGCCTTGAAAATAGAAGTGATGCAGTAGTCTGAATTTTTGGTGTAATTTAGGTGTGAAGCATCCGTATGCCTGAATAGGCTGAAAATGTAAATCTAGGTTGTTAAATTATATATGGTAATGGGACCATAGTCTTTAGGGTGTTGTTTGTTACTTTACATCCTTCCCAAAACTCTGAAAAAATCCAAGCTAATGTAACTCTAGATGTTCTTATCCATACAAACATCCAGATTTTAATTTTTAATTAAGAATAAGCAATTTAGGGTAGCATTTGTACAGAAACACGTCACTTAAAAAGCCTCATGCATATCTTGTATTAGGACGTAAATAATAGTTATATTTTTGTAAAAATACAATGTATTTATAAATACACATAAATATTACATAGAAAAACTGATAAAAACTAACAGAAATTAACATTAAAATAATTATGCATCAGAGCTTTCACAGAAACTTTCTCTCTGAGAAGTATTTCCTTCACTAAATGGCCAATGGACTGATAATAGGAACTAGTGACAGTTACTGAGTAAAGCCAGGTACAATGCATTCAACAAAGTACAGAAATCAGGTAAATACAAATATAAATGCGCACACAAACATTTTGGGACGTGAAGCTTTGATCAAATTGGTCATAAGATCAAATGAGCCTTGTCTGGATGTGAGTAGTACTTGGCATGGTGCTGAAGACGTGAAGGGTTGTGTCCCGCTGTCTGTCTGCTCCATTTCCATGTGGAGCTGCGGGATGTTTCCATGACTGGCTCATCTTCGGGGTGCGCCTTTTGAAATCTGTGATTACAAAATAAATACAGCACAAACAAGTCGTTATTGTATCTGGAAGGGGATGAGTCTATCTGCGTACGTAGGGAATTTTTTCAACCCGGACAGCTGTGCTAAGGCAGGTTCTGGCTCTGGACCCCTGATGGACCCCTCCTTTCTTCCAGAATATCTCCTTGGACGCTGCCAGAGGTGCTTTTACTGCACACATTCAAAAGTAGCCACTGAGTTTTGTTTCTTCTTTCTGCCTAGCTAATAATTTATTTGGAACAGGGCACTGATGTCAGTTTCCAGATGTCTTCTCTGAGTGAACATTTCAAATTAGCTGAAGATTTGGATATTTGCATAAGGCTTTGAATGTTCCCAGCATCCCTTTGATCTCCGTCATGTGCTGGACCCTAAATCTGCCCGGGTTGCGTGGCTTTGTGTCTTCCCAGCAAGCGTGCAGGTCCCCTGCAGAACGGCACCGTGTGATTCCCCCGTCTCCTGGAGGTCTGAATGGGTCTGACCCAGTCCCCATGCATCTCCAGGGCACCCTGTAGCCCTACTGCCATCTCATCCACCTGAGCAGTCCTATTCTGGGCTTTGTCTCTTGAGCTCCAGCCTTTGATTGATAGGGGCTACAGTGACAGTCTGGGCACCCTGTGCCTTTCTGTGTCCCAGACACCAAGCGGGTGTGGAGCTTGGCCCCTAGGCAGGGTGCTGTCATGCTTGCCTTGAGGGTCCTTCTGCTCTCCAGTGGGGTTTGCTTCTCTTGCTCCTTCTGTTATGAGCATCCTCCACGTCAGCATGACCCTGCATCACCATGTGGATAGGCCAGAGGGTGGATTGGCAGGAACCGCCTGAAATTCAGCAGGGACGGCTGGCAAGTCCTACCCCGGCACACGTGAACTCCTTTCAATGCCACTGGCTGGAGACTGCCTGCTTGGGGAGCACCTCTGTGGAAAAGGCCCTGAAGGATCTGCAGGATGGAAGAGTCTGGAGGACTTTCCCTGTCAGGAGAATCACAGAATCCCAGAATGGTGAGGTTGGAAGGGACCTCAGGAGATCATCCAGTCCAACCCCCCTGCCAAAGCAGGTTCACTACAGCAGGGAAAAGCAGTCTCTGTCCTTGGAGAGAGTCTGGACAGAGTCTGGGGTGACCTTATCTGATCTTGGAGACAGCCTGCTGTGAGCACAGGAGGATGGGCATGAGGTCTTTCCAACCCAAAATGCTCTCTGGACATCTGATCACCTATTGCTGCCTTGTTTGGGGCAGTGGAGCCCTGTAATCAGTGTCAGTGAGAAAGAGAGAGGATCGTCCTGCCTCTAAATGTTAAAAGCTTGGGAATTATGGAAAATTCCAAAAGGAGGAAGGAAAGACTAAATATTGGGGTGTTGAAAGGGGGTGAGCAGGTTGGGGAATGAACAAACAATGAAGAAGGATAGGGAGGTGTGGACAAGGAGAAGGTAAATGGAGATGGTGAGAGATGGGACGGGGAAATGAGTGGAGGGGAGTGGGTGGGAAGCGAGTCAGCTCAGGGAGACGGAAGTCTGTAGCTTCTGGGAAAGGGGAGATGCTCAGCATTGTGAAATACTTATTTCAGAGACGAGAGCTTCCTTATCACTTTGTCTTGGAGCTTTTCATTTCCCAAACTCATATAGTAAAAGTGCCCCATCAGTGCGCTTGCAAGATCCAGAGTCTGTGTTCGTTCTCGATTTTGTCTGTCCTTATGGAAAAAACCAGCACTATTGCTCTTAGGTTTTTATTTCGGGGCTGTGGGAGCCACGACAGTGAGTAATGGGTGGCAATATCCCTGTCTCAGAAAGCCTGGGAGAGTTCCCAGCTTTGTTGTTATCCAGGGCTGTGCTGCCTGGCAGGAGGCCAAGGCTGCGCACAATACACAGCTCTGAAAGCACAAAGGCTGGGAACGTGAGGAAAGAAAATGTTTCATCTTTAAACATTAGAAAAAGGAAAATGTGCTGTATATTTGCAATATCCCTGTTTATATGAATGTGTTTACATTAGACCAGTGAGACTAGACGTGGCTTTGTGAAAGCATCTGATAGTAACGTTAGCCAGGGGTTGTTTGTGCACCTGGCACACAAACCTTGTGGGAAGGTACCTGCTCGAGGACCAGGTTTGGGTTCTGTCACCCCTTCCTGACGGTGCTCATCCACCTCATGGGTCAGGTTTAGTGGTGGCATTCAAGTACTGCTTTGTTTTGAATAACTCTGAAACAGTCTGGCCTTTACTCACATTGCATTGGCTTCTACTTACAACAGCGATCTCAATTCAAAGGTCTGGGCTAAAATAAAAAATAGCTGGATTTTAAACTCTCCACTACTTCGCTTCTGTTTCTCAGGAATGTCACCATAGCACTGCTTTCAGTTGTCTTGACATCTGCCATTCTTATTATTTCATCATGAAATTATTGTCAAGGAAACACAAGACTGCAGATGACCAGCCGATACGGCCTCGTGTATGAGCTGTTAGCAACGGCCCCTGAGGCAGACAGACTCAGGGTTCCCTTGAGAATTTTACAAACATAATCCTTTGGCTGATACTGAAGATACCTTTCAGATGTTTAAGAATAACTGCTTTTGTGAGAAATTGTTTGGTTTCTGTTCTGTGGGGAGGGGAGTGCTCTAGTTTGTTCTCCAAATTACTTCTGCTAAGTTAAAAAAATCACAGACAAAAGCATTGTTCTTTATTGAGGATTTCTGAGTAGCCTAACACTTTAACCTTGTTTCAAGTGCTGAAAATCCTATCTGTAGGAGAGAAAGGCATCTTCTATCCTGAGAAAGGCATCAGCTGCACATTATTAAACATACAATATTCTGTTATCCTGCATAACTTTGAGGATTTGAAAAGAAAGTTAAAACATTCTTAGTCTTCAAATTTTGGATAAGATAAAGCTCTTAATATGAAGAACAGTTCCAAAAGCACAAGGCAAATAATACTATAAATTAAAACAGCTTATTGTGTGTAATTTTCCCCAATTAAAGGTCAAGTTCTACAAAAATACGCACTTGTGCCTCCCCTCACACAGGTATTTCACCTCTACACCACACTTCTGCCAACAGCTCGGCACGTGCTCTCCTTGTAATTTGTCATCCCCCACCTCCGAAGAGCTGCTTCCCCACTCGCGGCCGGGCCTTCTAGCTCCAGCGGGGGCATCGGGAGTGTATTGTGGTGTGTGCTGCTGCACCTCATTCCCTGTGTTCCATGTGCAGTCTTCAGTGTTGCTCATAATTTAGAGAATTTGTCTTTGTTCTGGTATTTTTTTTTTTTTAAACACTGCTGCATTAAACACAGTGGTGTATGTGGGAGAAGAAAACTTCATGTGCCTTAGATCTAATGTGTATAAGCCAACCAACACTGGATTTCTGATTTCTCGGAAAGCTGGACAGAAATACATTCCCACTTCATATTATCCTGGAGTTGAGCAGTGCCATGCTGAAAACAGAGTTGGAATACTCTTCTCCAGGCTAATCGTAAGCAATTCTTTACTAGCATGGAAATGTTATTTCTGAGAGTTCTGTTACACGAACAACTACACGTGGGTTACGTGGGAACATTTCAAATTGCACCATACTAGTTTTGCCAGGATCTGGTGAAGTTTTCCCATGTTTTTGACCATTTCTTTGGTGGCACCTCTAAGTTATAAAGGTGCTCTGTGCCTTCCTGATGGCGTAGATGTATCCTGCATGTTAGATAATGGATTTAAACCCATTTACAGTGGCGTGTAATTGCCCCCTTGAAACCTCAGCTTTTGTGTGAGTTATGGCCTGTTCAAAACTCGTGTTTGAGGGAACAGAGAGGAGCCAGGACTTCTGTTCTGAGCATGAAAATCTCCAGGTTGTCCTTGGTTTGTGTGAGGTCAGTCACAAAAAAAGAGAAGAGGAGGCTGAGGGGAGACCTTCTGGCTCTGTCCAACTCCCTGAAAGGAGGGTGCAGAGAGGTGGGTGTTGGTCTCTTCTCCCTGGTAACAAGTAACAGGACAAGAGGAAATGACCTCAAGTTGCACCAGGGGAGGTTTAGGTTGGACATGAGGAAGAACTTCTTCACCCAAAGGGCAGTCAGGCATTGGAACAGGCTGCCCAGGGAGGTGCTGGAGTCACCTTCCCTGGTGGGATTGAACAGACGAGGTGCTCAGGGACATGGGTTAGAGGTGGAACTGGCAGTGTTGGGTTTGTGGTTGGACTCGATGATCTTAAAGGTCTTTTCCAACCACTATGATCCTGTGATTCTGAAATAGCTGCTGACATCTGTTTTTATGGGCATTGACCTAGCTGCTTACATTGCCCCTTCTCTCCCGTAGCCTGCCTTCCTCTGCACCAAGCCCAGGCAGTTCTGGGCACAGGTTTCACACAGCCGGTGCAGGCTTAGTAATGCCCTTCTCTCTTCATCCACTGAATCCTCATTTTGCAACAGCGCTAAAAGATCTACAGTTTATTCTTCAGACTGGATATATTTAAATGTTTGTACACAGCGTAAGTGCTGGAGCCGTTCTCTTCTCTGTGGCCAGGCTGTACAAGTTGCATGCGCTATCTCCAAGGCTCCGTTTGCAGAGCTTTTCCACCACAACTGTTTTGTTTATTCAGTCTCCAGATCCTAGCAGGTGTGTTCTGTCAAGCCAAGTAAGGCCTGATGGTTTCTTTACAAGTTGTAATAACAGGGCTGCTTAAGGCCAAACAGCTCTATCTGAGCACATCAAGTGGTGCTGCAGTGCGTTGGGACTCATCTGGGACCAATAAATGGAACTGACAAGAAGTTTCTAATTTAAGTTTTTTGGGGGTTTTTTTTGAGAACTGACTCTATAAGAAACACT
>NW_010319614.1:0-16896 GCF_000700745.2 Antrostomus carolinensis | reverse complement strand
AAAGAACAGCGTCATTTCCCAAGACCTCAGGTTTCTCCGTTGACTGTTAAATTTCCCGTTTGTGTTAGAAATGATCTTTGGGAAATGTCATGAGCTATTAATTGTCAGGGAACTAAAAGCTCTTACGAAAGCCACCCTGCAGCTGCAGACTGTAGCCTACAGTGGTTTTGAGCGTGCCACATTTGACACACTTCTCACAACGACTGTTCTTTGCAAAGAAGCTTTCAGATGATCTGCATCATGGAACTGCGAGCAGGCGGTTGGTGATCACTCGGGAAGTTTGTTCTGCTGCCCCTCTCTTGGTTCTCTGTTCACATCTCACCTGTCCCCCTCGGTAAGCTGGAACAGGTACTTGTGTGGCCAGATAGGAGACACGAGTAAAGTGGAAAAGGAACCAAAAAAAGAAAGCTTATTCTTCAGTTAGATCAGTTGCCTGTTTAATTGACCAGGTAGCCACCCTGACAGCTCAGCCAGAGCGATGAAGGGACTCGGGGAGAGCAAGTAGACTCTGATAGGGAAGATGTGGTTTTTACATCCTGTAAAAGAAACACTCATGGATCTTAGGCCTCAAATAACACGAACCCTCCATTTAAGGCATCTGGCATGTGCAAGAAACTGTCAGTGGGGTCAGGAGCACAGTGGCACAAGCAGGGTTTTCCAGGAGAGCTGGTGAGAAGAGCTGTTTGAAGTACAAGAGTGCTCTGTGAGCTGTGATTACCAGCCCAGCTTTTGGCATAGTCTGCTGGGCTGTGTCCTTCATCCCTGTTAACACAACGGTCGGTGGTCACTGGGCAGTGACAAGCGCTTGACAAAACCAGAATGGTATTTTATTTGCCCTTTGGACATGCAGATGCAGCTGTGTGATGTAAAGCCCTGTCCTTTCATTTGTTTATCAACAGTTAAGGATTAAAGTTATGGTTTGTTTTGACGTTGGCCATGGCTTTGTGCCTGATTGATAATTGGACAAACTGTGACTGGAGTGATGATGACTCAAGCATTTAGTAGAAGAGTTTATGGTGATGAAAGCTGGGGAAAAAAGCCACCAGAGGAATCCAGAGAAGTGTCTTATGATGATCAAGCTAGGGAAAATCTGCATATTTAGAAAAGTGTGCACATTTAGGAAGAACATTCAGGTTGCAGATGTGCCAAACACGATACCTGTTGAGATGTGGTTATTTCGTAGCAAGTGTGCCGCTGGCTTTTAGAAGGCAAAGACAATGAGATTTTTATGAAGCAAAAAACAAATCCAGGTAACAAGAATGTACATTTCCATAATAAATCTACTACCTAAAAAGGAGAAGTAGAACCAATAAATCCACATTGTGATGAGCAAAAGCAAATCCTTCCCAGAACCTGCCTGTTCCCTGGCTGTATGATTGCAGGAGTTTATGCTCCTAGTTTTTTCTCCTTTTCATCCTGCAGAAAATACTGCAGGGCATCTCCTGCTCTCCTCAAGGCATGAGAGATGCCCTGGCACTTGCTGCCTGAAATCAGAAGAACTGGCTGTTCATCACGGGTGATAACAGGATTGAACCCAATACTGACTCACTCTATTTACGACAGTCTGTGTTGCTCACTAATTGTCACTATCTCTGCTTGCAGTTGGCTTCTCATTCTTTTCTCTTTGCAGTCTTCAGCTCTCTTTTTTACCAAAAGCTGCATTTATCCAGACTTGGCACTAAAGGTACCACAGTCTCACTGAATCTGCAGGGAATTGCTTTTGTTTATGTCAGGGAGAAATTGATTTTGCTGATGGGAGAAACAATACCATGCAGTTGGTGATAAGAGTGCTGTAGTGAGTTAGGATGAACTCTAAGCATTTTTAGACCTAATAAAGGAAAAAAAAAAAGACAGTTATGAGCTGAGGAAAAATACAACTGCTGTTTTACCTCATGGAAAAACTGAAAGCAAAGTGATACTGTGTGAATGGGAAAAAACCCCAATGTTAATATTTCTTGAGCTTATTGAGGAATGTAAATTGTCTGACAGTGGTTTGAGATCTCAGTCTGCCTGCTAAACCCTTAAACAGGCAGCAGGATATTCACTGGTGAATGTATTGTTTTAAAAATAGCTCATTTAGGAAAGGAATTTCACATTTGTATTTACCTACTGCTGAATCTATCTTATGAAATTGTACTTGATTTTTTGAAAGTGAGGAGTCCTGAGATTTTCCCCTTCCAGTCACAGGCTGGGTTTTTCTCCATTTCCCCCCTCACTGTAACAAGTGCAAAGCACATTCAGGGATGCTGTAGTGGAAAAATATTTCAATTTCCTTACTTAAAAAGCATTCTAGGACAGTCCAGACTTTTAGCTCTTCAAAGAAAACTTTCAGTCTGAATTACCCTTCTGTCTGTCCTGCGCACTGCAATCCTCCAACCAAAGTGTACTGATAACACAGAATAGAAAATAACACTATGGCCCATTGTATGTGAACGGATTTATTGATAGGTTTTTCTTTTTGAAAATGGGATTTTAAAAAACATTTACAGTAACTGAATAAAACTTAGGAGAGTAGCATAAAAGTCTAGTAAAGTGGATTGAGGTTACTCTGTGTTTATAAAGAATACAACAGGCTGAAAATATTTCAAAGAAATCACCTGAAGATGAGTTGTCTTTGCCAAGTGTACTTGTGGTGTCACCTTACAAGGATTACAGGCTTTTTTCTCTCGCTTTTATTTGCTCCTACCTAATTAGTGAAATGAGCTGCCTTTTCAAGTGGAATTTAATTTCCAGAGGCAGGTGTGGATCTGCCACTTGATTCAGATCAGAGTTAGAGGGTGCTGGTGTTTGAAAGAGGACAATCAATGGAGACATCACTGACTAGCAAATGAGGTCTCTCTGTTTCTGAGCTGTCATCTGTTCTCAGCTTCAGAAGAGCTGTCTCTCTCTCTCAGCTGTTTCCTTGCTGAAGGAGGACAGTATCTGGTTTATGTTTTGTAAGGATCGTGTACTTCCTTAGGGTGACAGTATGCATTACGTGTTCTTCCCCTTTTTCCTTTGGGAAAGGCTTTTCATTCCTGTGGAGTGGGACAGGGTCAGAGGTTTGAATCCCAAACTTGTCAGTTTGGACTTGGAAAGCTGTGTTGGGCACTTCAGTGTCCTCCCCTGCCCTTGGTCCTGTGTGGGAGAGACCGTGCTGGATATGGGGGTTACTTGGTCTCTGTACCCGGTGATTCCTTGCCTTTGGGATGGGTTACCAAAGAGACAGTGGACTAATACCCACAGGTCAAGATCACAGCTCAAGATGAGACCTGCTGACATGGCTGGTGCTGGTGAGTGTTGGCTTTCACACAGTAGGTAGAAGTTGCAGGGGCAAATTCATGTGCAGGTTATGGTAACAGTCATCAAATGGAGCAGTTGCCTGATTTAGAATCACAGAATAGTTTGGTTGGAAAAGACCTTTGAGATCATCAAGTCCAACTGTACCTGTCCACTGCTGATGAGCACCCCATCTACCCGTCTGTTCAATCCCTCCAGGGATGGGGGCTCCACCACCTCCCTGGGCAGCCCGTTCCAGTGCCTGAGAACCCTTCCAGTGAAGAAGTTTCTCTGACACCCAATCTGAACCTCCCCTGGCACAACGTGAGGCCGTTTGTAGCAGAAATTGCGAAAGCACATACTCATATCATTCAAATAAACATTTCTAGAATATGCCAATGCTGTATCCAGTACTTGCAGTGGTTGTGTAATGGTGAACCAGATTCACTCCAGAAAAGTTAAATTCAGAAGAGTCTCACGTCTGAGAACACCAAGTTGCCCCTAGGCCAGACCAAGTGTTGGTAAGAATGGAGGTGACACTAAGAATGTGCCATGGGATGGAAAGCCCAGGCTGTTCTGAATTACACTGGAGTGAGGATTACTGATTTACAAATGTTTATAAAATATTCCCTCAGAAATACCAAAATGCTGTGTTCTACTATGAGACCATTGAACTATAAAGTCTAACTATTTTTAAAATGCAGTGTTTGAATCACTGTTTTAAACAACACAACTGATACTGATAAGAGGAATAAACAGTTCTCATGGTTCTCCCAAAGCTCTGAGTGACCTTCCCGAGCAGAGAGGCAAGACTGGGTACAGAACACGAATCGTATCAGATTGTTGGCAGGCTGCATGCATTTAAACAGACTCACTGATGCTCATTTAGCTCTCTTATCTGTGCTGATTGACCTCCACAAAAATACTGAATAAAAGAGTATCAGCATGGACATAAAGCAGCATACATAAAATGCTCTGAAGAGGGGCTGGGGTGCATCAGCCAATGCAGATGTAGAACAGGAGGGCCACACTTCAGCAAGCAAGCACGGAATCAGGAGGAGGCCAGTTCATCACATCTGTCACAGGTCATGGTGACAGTGACAGGCCAGTTCGTCACATCTGTCACAGGTCATGGTGACAGTGACAGGCCAGTTCGTCACATCTGTCACAGGTCATGGTGACAGTGACAGGCCAGTTCATCACATCTGTCACAGGTGCTGTGTCATGGTGACAGTGACAGGGTGGGCTGTGAAAGCAGATCCACAGAGGCAGATTCTGCTCTTGGGAAGTTTATTCCTTCAGTTCAACAGAGTTAACGTTTGTCCCAGAATAAAAAACCTCTGGACTTTTGTAACAGCTTGCAGTACTCAGTGAGGCTTTCCATCAGTGAAAAGAGAAATGGATTTTTATGGCTGCTTTTTGGGTGTGGCTATGAATTAAAGTAATGTTGAAATATATTTCCTTTTATTTTAATAAAGATTTATGCAAAAAGTCTTTGTTTCTTCTCATGAGATTGGTTTATATATTTATTCTTGTGACTTGCTTACCAAAAAATGTCCATGGCAGAGTTACATGGAAATGATAGTAGAAGTGTTTCCAGTAAGGGAGTTCTTCAAAGTTGTTTCCTCTCCTCAGTCCTCAAACCTTTAATGCTTGAGAGTGAAGAGTGCACTGGGATTGCCAGGAATAAGATCCCAAGTCTTTAGGATAAATTATCTGTATCTCTTTGGCCAGCAGAGATGGATGGAAACTACTTGGCTGTCTCACAACTTTCATTCTTTTACTGTCTTCTTACAGCGAGCTTAATAGCACCCAGAGAAAGCTCACAGTTCTTCCCATCTGTCCCCACTTGTGCCTGCAGCACTGCTTCTAAGAAGGCTTGATGGTTGGATGAGGTTATTTTCTGGAAGGGAGATGAGCTGAAGCTGTACTTGAGCAAGTTTTGCACCCAGAGAGCAGCCTGGGAAGCTGAGATGCTGCTCTGTGTGATCCCTCCTGCCCGAAAGGACACCCTGCAATCGTTTATTTCAGTAGCTTCGGAGTGCTCCCTTTGCCCAAAGAATGACTCCTGACCACCACTGGAAGAGGCAGAATCTGATCCACTGCTGCTAGAAAAGACCTGCAGTTCTTTGACTCTGGACCAAGTGCTGTTAAATCTGTAGTCATTTTTTATTCTCCTGGCAGAATTCAGGAGCACTGTGTAGGATGGTACAAGTGAGACTCTTTTCCTTGTTGTTGGGTCTCCTTAAGCCCTCCTCGTTTCAACGTGTAGGGGAGACTGCGTTGGTGTAATCCACAGGCACGTGGTAGGAGGTGGGAAGTGCCAGGGAAAACAGCACCCCTTAAAATGGGTCCCAACGTATCCTGGGGAGTAACAGCTAAATTATTGTTCATGTTTTGGTCAGCACTGAGCAAGGAGAGCTAATAGATACTTCTCATCTGACTGAAAACACTTGCTGAAACCATGCTGCTGCTTAGTGCCCCAAGGGGTTGGATGCAAATAGGAATGATCAGCGAGCATACTAATGAAATAAAGAGGTTGGAAGGTGTTAATTGCACCGTGTAATATTCACTTGCTGCTCCTTTCTGGAAAGCATTGCCACTTGTCTTGCTGTTATGGAAATTTGGATTTATAAATCCAGTGCAAGTATCTCAACCAGACGTGGTGCCAGAAGAAGCTCTACTTGTTCCATCTTTTTCTCTGTGCTCCTCTCGTGAACCCAGGCTATCGAATATCCGAGGGACAGGACTGCAGGGTTTTACAGCATTAGGAAATGTAAAAATGTGACCAGTCTGTGAAATATTACAAAGTTGGTTACTCCAGCACAACCTGCAGAAGGCTGTAAGACTGTCTAGATGGTCTGTGCGGTATTGAGCAGGGCTTTGAAAAGGACGAGGCTTGTGTGCTGCATTTCAGCTTGTTTAATAATTAATTGTGTGATTTGTCCCAAAATGTTACAATTGTGTGGAGATCTCAGCTGAGATGATTGTTTGGGGATAAGTATTCTTACCCCAGACAGCCACAGTAAGATGTAAAGCCATCTGTGAGACACGCTGTCTAATTGCACTTCTGCTTGTTTTCCAGTTTGTCCACACACTCCATTTCACAGCCTCTTGGTGGTGTTTGGCAGTTCCTGTAGAAAGTGTGGTTTTTCCTCTTGCTGCTTCAGGTTGATTTTCAGAACTTGTCTGAAAGTCCAAGGAAGGAGATAATTTTTCTGACTGCTCTGTCACATGGGTGCAGTGCACTTGCTCTGAGATGCAGACAGCAGTGAAGATTTCTCGGTTCAGAATTCAGCTGATAACTTCTCCTTATCACTTTGCTCTTTCACAGGTGTCAGCTCTGCTGTGCTGACCAAAGTTAACAGCCAGAGAGGCGGCCGCTGCAAAAACACCCGAGGGATATTTATTCCTGTGTCAATGAACTTGCATTCACCATTTGTACAATTTTTACCTCATCTAGTTATTTAAGTGCTTGGGTTTTGCTGACGTGTCTGTTCCTGGGGATGAATTCCCAGTCTATGCAGTGATCAGGCGTAACTGTGCACCAGATATTTCTTGTGTTGGATACATTTAATCTTTCTTTCATGATAATATCAGGTTATCTGCTCTATAGAAACCTGGAAATTTAACTAGGATGAGGGTGAAAGGCAAGTTCACAACTTCTAGTAAGTCAGTGACTGGACAGCTCAGGTGGTGGTCGGCTTCAGCATCTATTTCATACGTGGTTAAGCAGTGGGCTGTGCAGTAGAACATTATTTTTCTAGTATGTTGTCACAGTATATGATAATGGCTAGTAGCACCAGTGGAGTTACTAGCCACTAACCCTTTGTACTAGTATAAAGGACCATGAAGATGAGGTTTGTATTTGTTTGTTTCCCCATTTTTGTTCTTTATTTGGTGTTTACTGCAATTTCAAGGCACATCTGTCTAAAAATCGATTTAATTTTTTACACAGAGACGAAATTCACAACTTGTACTTCCTCCTAATGTTTCTGACATGGCCTAAGAACCCCCAGAGAAACTGCCTGTGGAATGTTTTGGTTTAGGTGTGATGCAGAAGGAAACCAGGAACATGTGTTACCAGATGGAGAAAACAAGGAAATCCTTCATCTCTCTTTTTCAAAAAGTCTGTGATGGTTTTTTGTTATATTAGAGCAAAGCAGTATTTACTGTTATGAGGCAGCCACGGTGAATGCCTCTTCATAGTATTTAAATTTAGAACAACTAGGGTCTGGGGTTTTTCCACAGTAAACCTGGAGATCCTGAGGCAGCTTTTTCAGCTGCTTTAGTTACTGCGTGGTGCTGCGTGATTCATCGCGCGCTCAGAGGAACAGGCAGAGATGTCAGTGAGACACTGGCCATGCCAGGGGTGTTACATGTCTGGTACATGGACAAAATGAGCTGTTTTCCCAGTGTGAGGGAAGATGGGCAGCACTGACTGGTGGCACTGCCGAGCAAGCAGGATGCCACCAACTTTTAAAATCAGTTTTGAGCATCTGATCTCTGTCAGGCCAGAGTTGTTCCTGACGCACATGGACAGCAGTGGGACCGCAGTCCTGGCCTGGCAGAGAAGAGCAGATCAGGGTTAACTTATGTCCCTGCTAACTTTTTAACCCTCTGAGCCTCATCTGTGAGGGAATCAATTTTTCCACTTTCCTTCCTGAGAACAGAGACGGTGTCTGCTTCTCTTGAGCCCGCCGCCTCCAGGTGACGTTGCTAGATGAAGGTGCTGACTCTCAGATATGTCACGGAGCCGTGGTCTGTCTCTGGGAAGTCCCAGGGCACTTTGTAGTGGTCAGTGGTACAGCAGAGACATCAACAGGAACAGTGCTACTGTCCAGGAAACTTCATCCCTTTGTTTGGTTGAACTCTGACTGTGGGAAGCCATTCACTTTGCACTTGACTTTGGTCACAGGGGACTTGCTTCTTGGCATGTGTTCCCACAGGGATGTGACTTCCCGGCATGGCACACAGACCAGACATGTGATGGCTGAAATTTACACCCTTACCTAATGACATTGAACATCTTCTAAATTGAGAAATGAAAAAAATACAGCAGAGTGAGCAAAAAATAATGGTCAGAGAGTAGAGAAGGGAGACAGATATTTGAGGGCTACTGTTTATTCTGAAGGGCCAGTAAGGGTCATTTTGAACGGGTCAGTTCTCAGAGAGAAATAGGTGAACCTTATCACTCCTGATTTTTCAGTGTCTTTCACTGAATTTTGCCTTCAGGATTACACAGCACTCTTAAAATATATAGAAAATATATAGACATACTTTACAGGCCATGGGAGACTCAAGTCTAGAGGATGAAATATTAACTGAAGTACTTTTTATTTCAAATTCCAGTAATACAGAAAACAATTAACTAGTTGAAAAGAACAGAAGACTTGGATAGGGTGATGATGAATCTGAACTGGCTGAGCTCCGTTGGTTTGGGTCCCTCCCGACATTTTGAGGTGTTTTGCAGATAAAACCAGTAACATTGATGCTGAGTTACCTCCTCCCAGTAAACCACACTGGTGCCTTGTGGGGAGAAAACACGTCATCTGCTAAATGTCAATCTTTGTTGCTTGGAGTCCGTACGATAAGTTTGTGCTGCTGAAGCTCCACGGGAGTGTTGAAGGCCACTGTTGGGCGAGTTCATCCGTCAGGGAGAGGGGAGGGAAAGATGTAACTAATCATTACAACTGACAGTCTCTGCTCAAGAAATCTGAATGTTGAGTGCAGCCAACAGCCGCTGTCCTCATCTGTCCCTTCACTGAGTAACGGACTAGAAAACCCGTGGCAACTTCTCGGTGCCTAAATGCCTGAATCTCTTCCACTCTGGTTCATCCAGGTGTTGGCTGATTGAAAATCTGGATTTTCAATCCAGAGCAGAGGTCATTGTAACCATTTAGTGCTTTTCCTTGTCTTGGGGAAGGGGATGGGAAAGGACAACGCCAGCTTTTGTGGTTTGAAATCAAAATTTGGCTCCTGCGCTTTCTCAAGCACAGCAGGCAAGCAGTTTTTCATGTGAAATGTCGATTTTCACACGAGCATTTGTGGATGGTTTGGCATCGTAAAAGGTCACTTCCCTTCCTGCGTTTCCCTTACCTCCTATAGATTGCTATAGGGGTTACTCTGAGCTGGAAACCGATGTCCCATGTGAGGTGAATGGAGCCCAGCCAGCTCTGTCCCTGAGAGGACCCAGGGCCTTAGTGTTTGCCCTCCTGTCGGTCAGGGCAGCTTGTGGTGGACTGATAAAGAGCCCAGCCCAGGTTATTTGCGTTTTGGAGACTGGGAGCATAGAGAAAAGGATGTAAAAAAAATTAAGTTTGCTGAAGTACTCCTTGATTTCTGCATGGCCTCGCCCTGTGAGTACCAGTGTGGTTGTTTAGAGCGTATGTATGTTAAACAAAGACAGGAATTTACATGGACACCCTTTTGTTCTGGAAATCAGAGCATATAAACAGGACACTTCAGATGTAGTTTCTGTCCAGGCAGATACAGAGTGTGTTTGTATTGGGTCGGTCATGGTAAGTCTGCGGAGGGCAAACACTGGGAGGACAGTTTACTGGCCTGTGCTGTGATATCTGTTATTTAATATAATCTATAGTAGCTCCCTTTGTGCTTGGGATGTTAAGAGCTGCTCAGGAAGAACCAAGGACTCCGAGTTTGGCCCAACAGTTTCAATCATATATTCTGTAAAGCATTAGAAATACTTGCTTTTAAGATGCAAAATAAAAGAGCAGAACAGAAATACAGCTTCCTTATATGGGAGTGCTGGAATAAGTGTCATTTGCTTGATTTATGAACACATCTGGAAATAAAAATAATTAGATCTAAAAATAAATGTTATATTAGGAAACACAAGAGCTAATTTTACAGCCATATCCTGATCTCGGTCTCTTTGACCTTGACATGCAGTGCAACAATTTCATAGGGTTTTTTGGTTGCTGTTAAGATGATGAAATGTCTCAAAACCCACAGAGACGGAAAAAGGGGCAGAGAAATGGACTTTGTGTCAAGATCAATAATTTACCTCTTATAAGCACCCTGCCAGGGGCACTTGTGTATTCTCCTGTCGTGATGGTGCCAAGATCAAGGATTGTGTTAGAAAAGGGCAAGCATCGATTAAGTGTGAAAAAAGATAAAAATCAAAGTAAGCAGAGAAGCAGAAGGTACAGTTTGGGTGAGAACATGAAGATAAAACAATAAATAAAAGAAAGCAAACGTCTGAAGTGTTGGAAATGTTGCATGCCATAACTTCATGGAAAGGCCGGGTGTATGTCAGAGGATGGTGGTTTGTGCCACAGGAAAGAAAATACATCCAGAGAGGAGAAGGGGTTGAATTCTTTACAGCCTGATCCGCAGCCAGGATCCCTCCGTGTTGTTGAAAATGTGTAATGAGAAAAATCTGACCTCTGTGAATTGTGTACAACAAGGAGTATCTGTTCTGAGGAGGAGCTGCTGAGTAGACAGCTGGTTTATGCCACTAAATTGTTAGTGCTGTTTCCCCCCCTACATTTATGAATCTTGATCTCAGTGTATCAGTTTGCTTCTATAAACTTATTCTTGCCTTGCCTTTGGCACAGCAGTCATAAATGAAAACTCACTGAAGTTCTTGGGAATACATATTTACTAATTGCATTAAGTAAATTAAGAGTATAGTAACCCAAACACCTCTGTATAGTTCTTGAAGCACATGAATGGTGAGAGCAAGAGGATAAATAGAGCCAAACACAGAAGTCTCTTACATGGGGTTCATAACTTGTAACAAAATGAAAAAAAATCCAAAACATTAACACATCTTGTGATTGGAATGAAATCAACTTTTGGTGTTTTCCATAAACGTTGGTTAGACAGCCTTGGCTGGTGTTTGTTCCTCACCCCAAGGCAGACGTGCTGCCGTCCTAAATCTGCCTCAGAACCAGAGGACGAGTGGAGGATGAGAGCACAGCCCTCTCTCCAGCAAACCTCTGGCCAACTCAAACACGCTGTTATTTCCTCTTGGCACTGACCTCGTGTCCTGCCTCTGTCGTGTCCTTCTGCAGTAACAGGAGCAGTGGGAGCAGTGGGTTATATTCCCAGCTGCTCCTTTGCACAGTCTTTGCTTTATTTCCCCCAACCACACAGCATGGTCCTCCTTCCTCTCCAGCTGACTTGAAGATGTAGGAGAACCCAACACTGACCAGTACCTGACTAACCCATGTCCCTCAGCACTGTGTCTACACGACTCTTCAATCCCTCCAGGGATGGGAACCATCTTTGCAGGAGGGTGCAAAGATGCACAATCCAAAATTCATGAGACCAGAAAGACTTCAGTGAGATTAGTTAGTGTCCTAAGATTAAAATAATGCATTTTCCCCCATGGAATGTGAATCTTATAACTGAGGAAAAGACACACACAACTGTAATGACTGAAGCAGAATTCTTGAAACGGAAGGGGAAAAGCGCTTCGTAAATAAACCACACAGTAGGAAAAGTCCCGAGATTTAAGATGTCGTGATTAAACATGGGTTTAGCACATTTAAAGAAGGATGAAGACTGAGACACTCCGAACGTTCAGTGAATTAGAGTTGGTAACAATGTTCTCGGCTAATCAAGCTCTCAGTAACTGATTGCTGCAGCCAGTGATTTCTGCCTGGTTGTGAAGTGGTTGTGATGAAAGGATCCAGCTAAACGTTCTCTTCCTGGGAAATGTAAAGCTCTGTAGAAAGTGGGAAGCAACTCTGGAGACAAAATCTCTTCCACTCAGGGAACACAAACCATCTGGTTAGCAGTAGTGGAAGTTTTCCCACATTGCTAAACCAGCATGCACGAGAGTATTATGGGTATTCGGCCAAGGAAATAGCTGTCAAAATATCATCATCAAGCAACTGGCAGAGTCAGATTTAGTCAGTGCTGACTTGGCCAGGTTTGAAATACTGATTTTAAAAGCCCATTGCTAAGCTACTAACTATAACCCCCCAATTTGTTAGGGTCATTAAAAAGGCAAACATAATCTTGGGGCTACTATATGGGAATTATTTCCTGAGCCACAGTGCTTTGGTGAGACCTCGGCTTGGATGCTGGGTACATCTGATCTGGCACAGCCCAGGAGGGCTCGTTCAGCCTGGAACCGCAGCTGTGGCAGCAAGACCCTGGGTGATGAAAGAGATGAAAATGGTTCAGCTGGCTCAGTCCAGAGAAGCAAACAGGGTGGAGGAGAGCTAAAAGATTCTGGCTGCAAATAAATCCAAGTGTTTCCCAATTTCCAGTGGTGTGACTTTTGAAAAATAGTTGGATAAGGGCACACAATGCAATACCAAGTGAGCTGTGACTGTGGGAACCCAGACAGAGTGGTTCACTTTATTGCTTCCAGACCTACCTGGAGATAAGGACTGAAATGAATGACTTGTCAGTGTGTTTCTTTCAAGCTTGGGAAACACTATCATTGTACTTCAGCTCTGGTTTTGGCTCAGCCTGTAATGTTTAGCTATTTTTATTCAGCAAAACTGTAATATTCAAGGCAACAAATGTGAGCAGACAGTGTAAATAGGCTTTTTATTCTAGTACCTTATTTACTAGTTCTGTTACCAGTTCTGGGCTCTTCCATCTGATTTGTGACTGTGGCTTTTCAACCCAAGATCTCTACTTGGTTTGATGACTGAAGAATTAGTATACGTGCAAAAAAACTGATTAGGAGTGTCTTTATAGTCATTAGAAGTGAGTGAGACAGGCGTGAGTAGGCTCTAACCATTTCGTGAGGCATTTCAGGTGCATGGACATAAGATGGAGCAGGAAAAATAAGAGGAGCAAAATGAAGGGCATGTAAGAGAGAACATGAATTAGGTCAAGAGAGAAGATTTAATGGAGAATAAGATTAGATCAAAAATACAGGGTTGTGACAAAGCATCTGTGGGGAGCAGAAGTCTGGACGTGTGATACGCGGTACGTTATAAGAGTAAAAAGCAAGGGATGTGCTGAGAGGAAGAGGTGACAGGGTAAGAAAATGAGTTCTACAACTCAGGAAAAAAGATCATTCAGAAAACTGGAGCAATGGAAAACGCTGCAGTCTGGTTGTGAGAGAAGCTGCTGCCAGTAGGTATATTCTCACAATAAGCCTTTCAACAGTAACTGTGAATGATTTGCTCCAGGTCACCCCAAAGTTCCAGTGTACAATTGTATATGTGGATTTTTTTTACAAAAAGCTGAAAAGATCTAATACCTATTCTGCAAAAATTAATTTAGAGCTTTATGCTTCAGTGTGGCAGGTAGAATGCACCTGGGGTATCAAGCATTTCCACATGTGCTGCCAGCTTAGGAGAGTGTCACCAAGAGCCAGGTTGTAAAACATTCTCAATATATTATCATAAGAATCCTCTATACAGAAAATGTGCTGGCCTGTACAATCCCTGACCTGGTAGACCTGAAAATCTGTTTTCCTCCAGTTTTGTGATTGCCAAGATATCTTGACCCTTCCTGACATAATTCCTGGCAAATGTCCATACAAAGAGCCCTGTTTACCCGGGGACCACCTTTGCTTTGATTTTATTATGAGGTCACTGAGGTCATTGTGAGGACTTGTCTCCAGGCATTTTGTGACAAAGGAACACTAGCTTCCTGCTACTGGGCTTTTTTTGCCTCATTTTTGGGGGTACAATTTTTTCCTTAAACTATCTTGCAATAAAGTGAAAAAATTCTTGCCAGTCTGAGATGATGTCCTTTCCCCCAGTGACGGCCTGCCTTGTCTGAGTTACAAAACACTGTAAATGGATAAAGTCACTAGAAATCTTCCACATGGCTCATGTGATTTCTTACAGATGACATAAAGATTTGTGTGTTCTCATCTTGATTTCTGCTGTCCTACCTACAACAATTTTCATTTTTGGATTTTATTATCCTTTATTTTATAAGTTGCTGATTCAAATCCTGAGTTTATGAAGATGAGAAATGTGAAGGGAACTAGAGAGTTTAGGATGATGAAGCAGTTTAGCTGAAAAGTGCTAATAAACTTCATTAAGTGTGAGCTTTAGGAGTGACACATTAGGTCTACTGTTAAAAAGCAGAAATGGCTTTCTCTCAGTTATGTTTTGTAGAAGAATCATGTATTGCATACTGTTTTCAGAAGTAATTCCACAGTATTTAAAAAAACCCCATGGACTTACCAATATTACAATATTTGTGGCTGGAAAAACCAACTATTTTTAGGGAAGTCGATGCCTAAAAGCATTGTGGCCTAGAGCAAGTTGGAGGCACAGGGAGGAAACCACAAACTCGAGTATTTCCAAAGTCTGAAATCCATGTCTAATTTAATACCTCTTGTACAGTGGAGCAGTAATTGGGTCTGATATTCCACAGAATAATCTAATCATTCCGCAACTCAATTTTCTGCAGCACAGAGGAGAATATTAACAGCTTGCTGAATAATGAGGCACTAAATTTAGTTCCTGCATTATTTCCATTAGTGATGATTGGCTGAAGGAGTGTAAAGTGCCAGAGTGAAAAGGAGGCAACAAGCACGCTTTGTGTGAAATATGTTTTGGGAATAAAAATTCCTGGAATAAAGAATGAAGTGGCAAGTTTTCATACACTACGTTAATCCAAAATAGGTCATTAATATAAATTTGGATTTTAAATGTAAACATGAACTTTCATGAATTAACATTGAAGGATTTAGTTGCAGGGTGCTTGATGGGGATTAAAAAGTTTGAGCTGGGGTTCTGGATTTTATCTGAATAAATAATATCTGGGTGGAAGCCTGTTTCCTCAGCATTGCTCTTCTCTGTAATTCAGCACATTTGCATACCTCTTATTTAATTGCAATCAGAGTGGATTGTTGCCAGCAGGTTGGCTAAAGGCAGCTCACTGCAGAGGGGCTGGAGATGCCCCCAGGAGAGGTGGTGGAGGAGGAGGAGGACCCTGCTGTCACAGGTGCAGGTCATGAAGCCCATAGAAGCAGCTGCAGGTGATTCTCCGCTTTGCCAGGGGCAGTGCTCCTCATACCCACGAGAGGTGGGGTGGTCACAGGCACCAGCTTTCCTCTCGGCGCAGGACCCCTTCTCCTGGTGGGAATCCTCAACTGCCCGGCTGGACCCTGAAAGGTACCCGAACATCAGAAACGGGTGGTGGTACTGGGCTGGGTTAAAGCTGAGAATGAACAATGCTTGGATGAGAGTACCTGGGGTTCTTGGTCGGTTCTGGGTTTCTTTTTAAACTTGCTGGCATTTTCTGTACTAGCAAGAAAGTTGCTTGTTCATCTCTGGTGACACCAGGCAGTGCGTTTGGAAGGAGAGGTTCCTCCTCTGGGGTTAGGCAGCTGGATGTGCCTGACGTAGAGGAGATCCTTGGTGTGTCTGTGGCTTGTTGGGAAGAGCAGAACAATGTACAGAAAACTGAAAAATATGGCAATAAATACTTCTGGGGATGCACAGGAGACAGTGCAGTGTGTGCTGGCAACCTTGGTGTTTCTGTGGTGTTCAAATGAGAGGGGCTTAGAGGAGGAACTTGGTCTGCAAAAATACAACCTGCAAAACTGGTTTTCAAACCTTATGGGTTTTGTCTCCTATTTTATTCTGAACTTGCTTTAATTTTGGAAAAAAACAATATATGGTGGTTGGTGATCAGATGCAGCCTGGTGTCAGGGCTTCAAGCATTGGCCTTTGTGCACTTAAAGGAGGCAGATCCCTGAGCCCTCCCTGGGCTGACCCACCATGCTGGCCAGTGGCTGTGGGGATGGGAGGTTGTTCTAGAGGAGACTTCTAAGGATTGGGCCATTAAAAAAAAAATCTGAGGCTTGTGTGATTCTGTGATAAATCTCTTTTCTGGGAAATCTAGAAGGGCCTGACAAAGAGTTTCCCCAAGGAAGCGCTTGGAAAAGTGGAAAGCAAGGGAGAGAAGAGCGTGGCTGGCTGAGAAACCCAGAATTTTCTGGGAGAAAGTGCTTGGAGCTGAGGGGGTGGAGAAGTTGGAGCAGGCAGCTTGCTGGTAATTACAGAGCCAGGAGTGACTCAGTATTACTTGGTAGTAAATTGAGTGAAATCATATTTAATTATCAGATTTTAAGTGGGAAAGAGGTTTTGGACACTTCTGTTTTTTTTTTCTCAACACTGAAAGTCAAAATATTTTGCTCCAAGATTAAATTGTAGGTTGCTGGTTGGTCACATGTGGTGTCTTTCTTTATTTTAATGTTTCAGTCCTTTAAAAACCCATCTACTAATAAATGCTTGAAAACAAAAAATCATTTCACACAAATTCACTTGCAAATTCTTTTCACTTAAAACATATTGAATTTGGAGCTTCTTTTTAACAAGAATGTTTATGGAAACCTGTGCTTTCAGAGTACTGTGGGGGGAAGAAAAACCCCAACCTTCGTGGAAAAACCTGTAATGGGAATATTTTCAGTCTGCTGTCCTAGGCTTATTGTTAGTGGCTCACCTGGGGAGAGCTCGTGCTGCGGATCCTGCTTGACACATCATGCTACTTAGAACCCCCTGTCCTTTAAAACCAGTGCTGACTGTTGTTGGGCGCTTGAACTTGGCATTGTTTATTTGAATCATCTACTCTGTGCCACCTTCCGTGGCAGCTCAGCCTGGGGAGGGGGAAACTCCCTCTCTGCTCTTGAGGAAAAGAGGTATGGGGGGTGAGGAGCACCTGGGCAGGCTTGGCTCC
>NW_010319613.1:72714-79325 GCF_000700745.2 Antrostomus carolinensis | reverse complement strand
CCCCACCATGCTGTGATTCTGGAGGGAGCGGGCAGGGAGGGAAGGGCTGCAGGATCAGACTGTACCGTGTTCCCCTCTGTCCACACGTGAAGGCTCATCGCTTGGAGGTATTCTCCAGGTGTGATGGAAATCCATCTTTTTGCTCTGACTGCACACACACCTCCAGGATCACATCATTCAGCTGTCCTGGCTGTCAATGCTGCAGCTGGGACAGGGCTGTGGTGGCCGAAGGGTCCCTTTCTCTGGAGGAAACTGCTGGGCATCTGAGCAGCCTCTTCTTTGCACACACCACGGGGCTGTTGCATGTTTTAGTAAAGACTGTAGTGTTCTTGGAGGTGGTTCTGCTGGCAGGCACCTTGCAGTGAGATACTGGGGGATAAGCTGAGAAATTTTATCACCTGGTTGGAATGACCCAGAGATTCCTTTAAAATGGCTAAGAACAGAATTCTATTCAAATGTGACATCATCAGCCAGCAGCTTTCTTTGTGAATTTGGGAGAAGAGTCACCAGCAGACCTGATTTGCCAATTTACCTTCACTCCAGTTTTCTCTTCTGCTTCTTCTGCCCAGAATGTCCAGAGATGTGTTTTTCTCGTTCCCTGCTATAATGCCTTTTTTAAGACTGATCTCTGCATGTTCTTCTGCCTATACCCAGCCTTAAATTTCCTCTCCATTCAGTGCTCTCTGCCCCTTAGGTGACGCCAGCAGCACCCTTTGAAGCGTGCATGTTTTCTGTCCCAAACCTCAGTCATGTTTTTCTCTCTTTCCCCAGCAAGCAGCAGGGTGTGTTTTGTCAGTAGTGGAGACCTGACTCAGGTCATGCTAGGTGCTTGGCGAGATTTTCCTCGACTCCAGCAGCAACAACATGAGGGAAAAATCAATGTCCTAAAACTCCTTTGCCTAAGAGAGGTGAAGTCCAAGCCAGCCCACACTGGTGGGAGGGAAGAGTGTTCTTGCAGGTCCATAAGATGGGGATTTAGAGGACTGAGAGCTTGTTGGCCCATATTGAATGGTGCTTGGCACCTGTGGTTCTTAAATCAAAGAGAGAAGTTCAGTTTGACTGAAATAAGGATTACTGTAATTTTTATGGGAAAGTTCAGGCTGTCATTTAATAGTCACAGAGGCTTTTCTTCCAGAGATCAACAGGCCAGAAGTTTAAGTAGAAAACATTGCTAAGAAGCCGATGACTCCATAGGCAGTCAGCTCCAACCTCCTTGGCATGGCTCTGCAGAGCTGCCACGGCAGGTGGGAGCCCTGCCTCTGGGAGACAGACAGGCAAGCTGTGATTCTGCAGCAGCCAAGAGCCTCGTCAAACGTCCCTGTGTTCAGTAGATGGCAAACAAGCAAACCCTGGATTTTTTATGAGAAGAAAAGCAGTGTGATGTACAGCCATTCTCCCTCCACGTAGTGACCTCGCTCTTGGCAGCAACAGGAGAAAAGCTGTGCTCCTTACAGTAGGATGCAGTCAGCATGGATGAGCAGATGGACTCGAGAAGGATGCTGAGGGAACAGCAGTGCCAGGGAAAGCATCCTCCTTGTGTTTGTGCAGTTAGGAAGGACTCTGCTTTAATGGTAAGCTCTCTAGGTGAGCAGTCATCCTTCACCTCCGTGTTTGCAGAGGGCCTGGTCCATTCCTGGGCTTCCTCACCTCAGTGATGGTGTAAGTAAATAAATAAGGAGGGTATGACCTCAAGCAGAGAATTTTATAATGCCACTCTTCCCTAGTCCTACGTGATTCCCACCAGAATTTCTAGCCTGGCTGACATTTGTTTAGAAAAAGAGCTATCGTGGCCAACACTGGGTGTTTGGTAGCCACTGCTTAGTGTCTGGCCTTTGGACATGCAGGTGAAGACTGCAGTGCCTCTGCTTATGGAATGGCAGGTGTAGGAGAAGGGGTGAAGGATGAACCCCTGTTTTGAGGGCCCCGATTCAACACACACTCAATTTTAAACCTGGAGCGGGCTGACTTGACTCTTAGAGTGGGTTTCAGCAGAACTGATGTGATGAGTTCTCGGTGACTTAATGTACGTGGGAGTAGAGAGCAGCTTATGGTCATCAGGATCAGGCCTGCTGTAGCCACACTGTGTATAACATCAGCATATCAGATGCTCAAGATGCTGGGAAGGAAAACCTATTACTGATGTGGAAATGGAATGAAGCCGATTTTTGCTAGCAGCAGACCTAGCCCCAAATCTGTGACAGGTCAGACATTTGAAATTAAGACTAATTGCCTATTACAAATGCTTATTCATGAATGTCCCTAAGTGGAAGCTTACTTGTGCTCTGGATTCCTGTTAGATTGCAGTGGGAATTGTGGGTCTCACCACACAAAGGCTACCTTTATGTCACCGGGCATACCAGCAAGCTGCACAGTGGGGATAAAGCGTCTTGCCCTGAATGAACAATTCCTAGAGCTCTGCTGAACTCCTGTAAACCTGGGGAGAGACAATGACAGTGTTTCCCTAATTCTTGTACCAGTTTTCAACAAGCCCTGACTCTGCTCCAAAAGTGGGATTTCACAGCCTCCCGCTGTCTCAACCATCTTGTCTCACAGCCTTTGGGGTGGCACCGTCCCTCATCTTGACAGTGGCCACCAAGCAGAAGGTGGGTCACCCTTCTCCCGTCACCACAGTTGCCTCTCTCTTGTGGATGGGACAGGGATGTTCCCTGAGGGTCATCTGTCCTGGAGAAGAGACCAAAAAGGATGCAAACTGTTGATTTGCAGGCACAGCTTGGCAAGCATTTCCGTTTTCTTGGCAAGTGCTGTGTTAAAAGTAGATGATTCACTCCAAAGAACCCGAAGTTGGAAGAGGATATAAATAAATATAAATCTAAAACATTGTGATACCCAAGTGGAAAGAAGAGGCATGTAAGAAGAAACTGTGTATGTTTGAAAGCGATGACTTAGGGAGGCTGTGACCAAGTTTAACTCGAGTGACAAGCTTGTCTAACCGTGATGTGATGCGTGCTTGCCTGTGTTCAGATGAGAGACACTTCTCTGATCCTTTACATTCTAGTTGCACCAGTGCTTAAATTTGTGCCACTGTCCCTTTGGGTTTAAAGAAACATAAAGAATTTTAATCATCAGTTGCTCTTGAGTGAAGAGGGTTGGATGGGGGTTTTTTTGATGTAGCAGTAACTGCTGTATTGGCTCAGTTCTGGTCTTAGGGAGAAGGATCAGGAGGGTAAATTTGTGCCTTTGAAAGAGGAATCTGATTAGAATGAAACCAGCCCACTTCACCCTGATTAGGTTTCGTATGTTGTGACTTCAGAATGCCTTCAGCATCCTGGCAACAAGGGCAAAGATTTGAGAAATGTCCAAAAGTTAAAAGGACACAGTTCATGTGGATTATCAGTGGATGCATTGGTTTGGTTGTTTTTTTTTTTAAATCTCATCTTTACTATTCTTTCAGCAACTTAAAATGGCATTGAAGAAAAGTATTCGGGCAGACAATAAAAATAGGCAGGCCAAGTGCTCTCCAGCAGTGACCTGATCCCATCTCATCTGTTACAGAGGACACAGATTCCTTTGCAGTTACAAACAGGCTCCAGGCTGGAGACAGACTCCATTTCAGACTAATTTAAGTGAAGTACGTGATGATAACTGATGGCCAGTGCACAGTACAGTTACAGTGGGGACAGGGCCCCCCCTGTGCAAGATGGATGCCTCTTGATCATGCTACGGCAGCTTAAGTTTCCCTGGATAGATGGGAGCAAATCTGTGCTGTAAGGCAGAGCTCTAAAAACTTAAGCTACAGCCTTAATGGATAGATCAAGCCTGGAGTTTTAAGTGTTTATCTTAATATTGTGTTTCTTTTCATATTGTGTTTTCCCATCCAGGCAAGGAGAAGCAAACCATATTGTCACAAATTCTTTTGAAGCAGATTTCCCAACATCTTGTCTGCTCAGGGTACGTATTGATCCTGGCTGTTCAAGGCGGATTATTAGATCCCAAGCGCAGAGGACGATGAATAGGGTAGCAAGCACTAAAGAGAAACAGGAGAATGCAGGGGTAAAAGGTGGCTTAGCAACAGCATATAAAGAAAACCAGAATTTTGCCTGTGTCTCAAGCGAGGGGCAAATATAAATCCAGATGTCTTCACTTGGCCACATCAATCCAAAGACCTGGCACCATCATTGTGTTTAACCCAGCGATAGCTCCTTTTTGTGACCAGATGGAGGGGAAAGCTGGGTCTGTTTCTGGGCTCTGGCAGAAGTTGTCTGGCAGAAGTTAAGCTGGGCTGGTTCCCTTCCCTGGTTTGTGGCGTGGCTGCATGCGTGGTGCTCTTAGCACAACCGAGGAGATGGCTTATACCACCACCCAGGGGCAGGAATGATCCACGGGGAGAAGGAGAAACTGTGATCTTTGAAGTGGCTCTTGCAGCCAAGGAGTTTGCCTTGTGAAATCATCGTGCTATTTGTTTGTCTTCCTGTGCAGACATCTTTTACCTCTCTGGGCTAATTTGAGTGCTTAATGGACTGCAGTCCAGACCTCAGGACGATGCTGCTCTGCATCAGGGAGAGAGCAGTTAAGCCAGCAAAGCCTCTCTGGACCAGAGAGAGGTGTGTGTTGAGAGCTAGATTGAAAGGCAAAGATTTTATGGGGCCCAGTGGCTTTGTTGTGAAAGATGCCAAACCTTCAGGCTGGGAACTGTGGGCTATCACTGTGTGAAGCTAAAAAGGAGCTTAGTTTCTAAGTGGCTAATGAGTTTACTACCTTGTTTCTGTCAAGGGGTGATGCTGATTAATGTCATGTCCTTTCCCCAAGGCTATCCCCTTCCTCTTCCATCTCACCAGGCTCAGTCTGACACCATTTATTAGGCTACTTGTCCCTGATTTGTGAGGAATAAATATTGACACTGATGGCTGCTTAATAGGATTTGGGTTTGCTGTTCTCTCTGTGAAAGAATTTGGCACTTCTGACTGAAATGGCAATTTGTGTTTGGGACTGGCTCCACCAAGACTTAATTTTAGAGGGTTTTGGGTTTTTTTAATGAGGATGGTCACAGCATGTCCTGTGTGTGAGGTGAAGCTGAGAGTGGGGATATGTATTGCTCCTTTTTCCTGTTGCCATGCAGAGCAGAGATTTCCAGACTGTGACTACAGACCACTGCAGGTCCCTAGCAAAGATGTGGCTTCCTTTGAGAGGGTGCTGGTGTTCACACTGGGGAATAATAATTTTTCATGTGAGCTTTCTTTTGTTAACTTGTAAATGGCCACCTTCTGATTAGCTGTGGAAGACCACAAGTCAGGCTGCCAGTTGGCACTGCAGTGGGTGGTCATCTCCTCTGTGCTTTCTTAATGTGCTTGGAGCTGCTCTAAGGAAAAGCAGTTCATGCTGTTTCAAACAGGGTGGTTTGGGGTGGATTTTTAAGATGTGTCTTGTGAGGAAAGTCCCATTAAAAGCTGATAGGCATTTAGGCTAAGTGGGATTTTTTGGTTTTCCCAAGGTTCTTTGTCTACAGAGTAGCACCTTCCTGTTCCCAGGAACCCAGCAGGGTTTGAGACATTTGCCTGGAAATCAAAACCATATGCTGATCTGTAGTGTAATTTCTCGTTACTGTTCCTGGAAGTGCTTTGCCCCATTGCTACTCAAGGGCAGCATCACCAGGGAAGACCCTGAGCTCATCCAGGTGGGTGTGTGAGCTTCCCCCAGCCTCCACGGCTGCTATTCCAGCCCTGCAGATGTTCTACTCGCAGTAGAACATCTGAAGTCCCAACTTGAGGTCTTGCCTTGAGTCTGAGGAATGATTTGGGTCTGGACTCAGGGTTGTCGGACCAAAACACAGTAGACAAGGTGATGGGGAAGAGTTTTCCTCTTGGCAGGACACATAGAAGAGCTCCCACACATAGGGCTGTGTACAGGAAAGGGGCTTGTAGTGTTTTTTAGCAGGAGGAAGGCAGAGGTCTATTTATACTCCTAAATGGCCTGAAATTTCTACATTCCCCTGTCCTGTGATTAAAAGAAAAATGTTCATGACTTCTTTGCTCTTACTCTTGTCAGATAGCTCTCATCTCTGCTGGACTGGCAGATCACTGCTGTAACTCAAATGGCTTCAATTCCATGGGCTTTGCTGCCCACATTGATTTATAGCTGTGTTTATGACTGAAGTGATAAAAAAGCTGTGATGTCCCTGCTGCAGGGGGACAGTAACCACAGCAAACTCACTGTACTCTTTAAAAATAAACATGCAAGGAGGCAATCAACCAGGTTGCAGCTCTGCTGTATTCATCAGGCTTTTGTTTGCTCTCTGCTTATACCACGCTCTGTGGACTCTCTGTGTGCCTGAAAAGCTCAGGTCTTTCTGCTGTTGCAGGATATTTTTGTGCTCTCCCTGGACTGGTACATTGGTTTTCCACCAGACCTGTCCAGTTGACATGATGCAGAGGAGGTATGATGAACCAACGACAGCATTTCTTGCCTCAGGGATGGGTAGACAACTAACAGGCATAGCTGGGTTCTGTAGTAACCGTATTTTTGTCTTTGCTTTCTGATCCTGCAGTTCCTGAGAGCTCCAGGTCTCTAAACTCTGTGCAGAATTACACTGCAGGTGCTGCAGAGCTCGTGTTTTGTAAAGCAACTGGCCAAATCCTTATCTCCTGTGTCAATCT
>NW_010319613.1:53610-72680 GCF_000700745.2 Antrostomus carolinensis | reverse complement strand
AGTCCTGAGGAAGTAAATGGATGTTGTGCTGAGTAAGGGATTCAGGAATTGACCAGGAAGTCAAATGAGTGGGATGGAGAAGCAGGTCATAAGAAGTAGCTCGTATTCTGGAGATTAGGCATTGCTACACCCATAAAGGTGATTTAGGTGTGGAAAATGCACTCCACCCCAACAGTTACTGCAATTAAAATCTGACATACCAGGAAAGGCTGCAAAATAATCAGGTTAGAGAGCAGAGAGACAACTCAGCTGCAAGCTTGAGTTGGTTCTTGATGCTGAATGTCCACCATGCCTGTGACAAATGTGAATATGAGGCTTTCTTCTCCCCTCTCTGAATAGATGCTCAGGTTGTCACTCACTCAGTGCCAACCACTGAGAGAAGTGATTCAGAAACCAGCTGAGGTACTGTTCCAGCACTTCAGGAACATCTGTATTTTCAAAGGAGAGCTGCTAGGGTAAAATTTCAGGCCATGTTCCTTAAAGTGCAGTGCGTATGCAGGCCAGGAAGAGAGATCCAGCTGTGCTGGCGGAAGAGATTAATGCCCTCGCTTGCTCATCAGTGCCAGAGATCTCATCCATCTGCCACTGGAGCAGTTCGTGTAAGCACTCCCTTAATCTTTAGCTTTAAACCATTTAAATTGTTGGTCTGAACTGACCTAGATTGTTTTGCCTTTAACATATTTGGAAGTGTTCACGCAAACCACTGCACCGGCAGATCGAGTCTGGCCTCGGCTCCTGCGTGCTGTGGGAAAAGGTCCCGGTGAGGGCTGGTCTGGCCTTTCAGGTCACGGGTCTGCACCCCGTGGCCAGGTCCCAGGTGGGACACATCTTGCCTGACATTTGGACCCCTCCCTAGGAGAGCACTTTCCTATCTGGAAGATATCACTGTTCTGAAGGGTGAGTGTAAAAAGAGTAATTCTGGGAAAATATCTTCTGCTTATTGAATCTCTCTCTGTGAATAAAAATGTCTTCAGCACGGAGGGCTTGTAGGCTTTTCCCATGGAATCATTTTATTTCTCTAATCCAGAAATGGAAACCAGTCCTTATTTTATATGAGTATGGCTTTTGCTTCCTTCTTTTGGCTGTCTTTCTTTGTAGGAGCTGCAGTTATTTTTTATCATTTACACTTGTCCTTTACAGCCAGCTTGTGCTTTGTTTTGTGTTATGTAAGAAAAGTTAAATGTTGTGATTTATACAGGATGACTTTTGATCAGCAGGATTCAGCATTGGGATACCCCAGAACCTGTAAAGATATTAAAGTTATTGTTTTACCTGTGTGCAGTAGTCGTAGTCCTTAAAGAGACAGATGTGTTCATGATCCTTGTGCTTGTGTGAGCTCTGCAGGACATTGTCTTCATTGTGAGCACCTCTGACTAACAGATCTGAGCATTTCTGCACCTCAGAGAGAGTTGATCCCAATCTTTTATAGCCAGGTCTGAAAGATTGTGCCTAAAGTCCTCTTGGTCCTGAGCAACCTGTGAAGAGAGGTGGCACTCTGATTCCCCAAGCAAATCCCACCGTGTCCCCAAAGGCCAGTGTGACTTGATGTCTTTGAAAAACTCAAGAGATTTCTTTTCAGGAATGGTCAGGAGCAAGTCTATCAGTATTCCTCTTAGTCCTGGGATAGAATAGAATGAAAATGTCATTTCTGTTACTTTTGTTTTGACACAGTAAGCAGGTAAACCTGTTTTCTAAGGGAGTTAAAACTCTGAGTGCCAGGTGCAGGAAAGTATTTCACCTACAAGTAGAGTCAGCGTGCAGGGTGGATTGCAATCAATTTTTTTGTGGTGGTGCCATGTGACAGGCCAAGGCAGTTGTGAGCTCTCAATTCTCACCTCCTGAGAAGGTGAGATCTCCCCTGAGCAGGCAGAGTGCTGCTCAAGTCAGTACTCATTTACACTAGCTGAAAAAGAGAGGCTTTTACTTCCATTGAACTACATCCTGAATTACTACTTTACAGAGTTAAATCCTAGAAAGATTTGGGCCAGAGCTGCACAGAGCACACTTTACCCCTGTGGGAACACCAGAAGGTTGTAAAGGCTCCTAAACTTGATGGGCAGAGCAAAATCATGGCCAGTGACAAATCCACGTTGTGCACAGACAACCACAGCAGTAAAAGCCTGGCTATGCAGGGAGTTGGTGCTGCAGCACTGGGCATTTGGGATTATTATAGGAATTATTATTCCTATAATAAAAGGAATGACCTTTTATTATATATCAGTGTGTACAACTTGGAATGACCTTTTATTATATATCAGTGTGTACAACTTGGAATGACCTTTTATTATATATCAGTGTGTACAACTTGGGAAGGGTGGACTCCAGTGCCTGAACAGGCAGGCTCTCGGCGTGGTACTGCAGCACAAACAGTGAGTATAACCATAAACTTCTGTTACAAAAAGCCAGGAACTGATCAAAGGTAATTTCTCAGTCCTGCAGGTTCTCCTTCCCAGCTGGGGACCAGGTCTTTTTGGCAGGGCCATGCAGGGAACCACGCACTCAGACCACTGGTTGGGCAGCACAAGAAAAGACTCTGGTCTTCAGGGCTGCGTGCCCAGCTGCCTGCCTGCATGCTGAATTCACACGCCTTGTCTGAGGGTGAACTACTCATTCAAAGCAGGGGAAAGCCCACATTTCAGAAAGAGTCGATTTAGGGTGTCTTTAAAAGGGTGGCAGTATCTGGGGTCGAAGTCTGGGTGCAGTGGAATGCCTATTGTCAAACCTAAAGAGCAAAGTGAACGCTACATATTGTGGAACCCAAATGCAGCTGGCATGAACCAAAAATGTGCATGTGAGCGCCTTTCTAAGTACCCAGTAATCCTCCGGGGCAAAACGAGGATTAGGTCTCTCTCACAGACAAAGAGGGAGTTCATTTTCTCAAATATCCTTTGGCCAGTACCAAATGAAGTGAGGAACCCCAATGGATGTGAATACTCCTTTCAGATCTCTGCTTGCAAACAGGTACAGCGTCGGAGCAGCTTGTTTGTGCGGTTACGTGGCTCTGTGCAAACATAACGCAGCCTGATTGTGGGATTGAGGTCAGGTCAAATAAAACACATCCAATCTCAGGAAAAAAAAAAGGAAAAGCCAGAAAAACACTGGACAAGTGGGACTAAGACGTTATTGCACAGTCAAAACGCGGTCTCCTTTCTCCAGACTCTTTCTCAGTGGACCTGAAGGTCAGTGCTCATTCAAGTTGTTTAAGTTGTGGTTGCTTAAGTGAAGAGCTCTCCTAGAAGGAAAGCTGTGAGTCTGAATTAATTCCAAGGGACTTCTTGGCCTCTGTGTTTCTTTGCCCTGAAATACTGTGTGCTCAGCATGACCATTAGTTTGAAAGTGATAGGTGCCTGAATGTGAGATGGATCCACCTAAAATTTGCCATCCCAAGACAGGCCCTTTAATTTGCCTTCAAGCAATGGCTTGTGCATTTAGAAAAACACAAGCTGCCTCCACACTATTCCTGGAAAATTTCTTCTTTTCCCTTTTGCTGATTGGCTTATGGCATGAAGATCAGCTTTAGTAATCCTGTCTTAGCAGATATCAGCATGGATGTGCCTCTGATGCATACAAAAAAAAATTGTATTAAATAAATAGTCCTTTTTCTTAGAAGCAGCAGCCAGCAGCACTCTGAATGATTTTGGGTTGTGTGGATTTTTTCCTTAGCTTTACAGACCCATCTGAATCCAAGATGTGGATGTTATTGTTTCTATTTGAGACTTGGAACTTGCTGCAGAACTCTGGGAAGAATAACTCGTTCGTTCCCAAGGTTCATGTGCTCAGTAAGCCTTACTGAGATTTCAAAACCTGTCTTGCTCAAGGTAGAGCCTCTTGCATTTTCAAGTGTCCCTGAAACAGCCTTGAATTCTTTATCTGCCTCATTAGACAGTGGACTTCAACCTGGCTCTTCCCCATCTCAGGTGAGTGTCTTAAGTGGCAGGCTGGAGATTTTACCCAGGAACTGAGAGACTTTTCCCAGCAAAAGCCTTACTCCAAACTGCGTGCCCTCCAAGGAGAAGTTTCACTTTAGTTTAGGAGAATTTTTCTTATGAAATAATTGTTTTGTCCATGTATTTCTAGCTGCTCCTGGCTCTTTGTCTGACTTGGGGGCCCCATGAGCACAGACTAACAAAGCTGTGCAGACGTTGTCACTACCAGCTAAGACCCACATGTGCTCTGTCCAGGAGAGGACCTGAGTCTTTGTGCTCTGACACACAGGGCACTTCCACTTCAGCTAAAGGAGATCCTGTGAGCGTGACAGATATGTGGATTACAGGCTATTTCTGGACCAGCCACAGGAGGTAACAAAATGAGGAATACATAAGCAATCCAGTCTTTCCACTTCAGGCAGAGCAGGAGGATCTGCAAAGCAGCATGACCACTGGTGAGCACAAGGTTGGTGCCCGGGGTGAGTGTGGTCTCTCTCCCCTTCTGCAACCCTGCCCAGGTAGAAGGCAGGAAGGCTTGCTGCTTGCCCAGAGATGAGGGACTGTCATGGAGGCAGGATTTTCATTCACCAGGAGACGTAATTCCAGCTCATCAGCTGCTGAGAGCTTGCCTGTAGCCTGCAGGATGAGGATAGCCAGAGGTGAAGCTGCCAAACTCTCCTTATGTCACTTGGCTGAGCTGGGGATCTCGGGATGACCTGTGACATTGTGTAACGTGGGGTGCTGTAAGGATAGAACAGCAAACCTTGACTCCTTCGTCTCCCTCCTTGCAGGGTTGTCAGAACCACGTTCTGCTTTGTTGCTGCTTCTCCTTATTTTTGTGTCTGTGCTGTTGGCTGTTTCTGTAGTGGAGAAGAGTTGCCTTTTATGTTCTGATTTTAGACAAAGGGAAGAAATATCAGGAAATGCCTACAAAGCACTGTAGCACTTGGAAGAGGAGTTCCTTGCTTTAATTGCTATTTCAGAGGCATCTGCATGTGAGTGGTTATTTTTCTAGGAAAGCTTTTAATTCTGATAGCGGTTATAAACATTCCTGTCAATCCCAAATGATTTAAAAATCAGAATGTAAGCTCCATCCTCTCCTCTAGGCAACTGGGTTTAGAAGTAATGAGATATTAAAAATTACTAAGCCTATTAACATTTGGGGGTTTGATCCTCTAGGACTTAGGTCTTCTATTAACGAGGCAGCAAACCTGGTGTTAGTTTAAAATAAGTAATCATGACTCCAAGAGGTGGAACCATTAGAAAGATACCCATTTTGAATTTTTTTTTTTTTTTTTTAAAGAAAAACTGTAATCATTTTTAAACATAGTTCCAGGTGCTGTTTATGGAAGATCTCACTCGTATCCTAGACTTCATACCTGGAACTACAGACAGCTGAGCAGAAAAGCAGAGTACAGGATGGTGGTGCAGACAGAAGTGGCAGGCTGATGTGCTGGAAAACAAATGCTATGAGCAGACAAAACCTCAGAAGTTTGGTTTTGTATGGCTTCCCCGTGTAAAATCTCTCTCCTCGTTGGGTATTGTAGCCAGGCAGCTACACCACAGCATTTCCTGAATGAGGGCAATTATTTCTACTACTTCCATTGCTCAGGGAACTATTTTTATGAAACATGGAGTTTAATTCATTGAGAATAACATCTCTGCAGACCCTGGCTGAAATTGACCAACTGGTTCAGACATCATTGTTGGGGGATCTGCTGGGCAGAGGCATGCACACCCACTTGTAGGCTAGGCTTGATTCAGGGAACCAATCTGTACTGGAATGTGGAGATTATAAATAAGGATAAGACCGAAGAAAGTGAGAAAGAAGAGCTGAGAGCCCAAAAGGTTAAGATAAGTGGTATGAAACATTTCAAGTATGCAGGTAACCAGAGGTCAGTGCAGGAGGCAGATAAGGTGGCCAGAGGAGGTCAGAGTCGGTTACGGTCAGAAGCAAAGGTCTCCCTGAAACAGTGCATGAGTTCTGCAGGGATTGTGGCGGCTTGGGAAGGACTTGAGACATTGGATTGCAGCCACAGGCCGTGCAGTCTTGTAGGAAGTCAACTCATATAAAACAAGGCCAGCTGTGCTTTCTTGTAGAGCTCTGAAGAGGGTGGTGAAAAATAGGGAAACATTTTGCAGATGTTCTGCTATAGAAAAGGCAGAGGAGATACTGCTGCGTGGGTTCAAGAGGTGCTGCTTCTTTCTTCTGGTGCACGAGGCAGAAGCAACCCAGGTTTTCTGTAAAAAAAGGCTTAAATCTCTAGTACTGTATTATTTCACTGTTTGTCAAGCAAGTGTCAAGAAAAAAATCCTAACAGGCCGTATTTTTAGATGAGGGACAAGCTGAGCAGTGTGTTTTTGTACAGCTACTCATTGACATGTGTGGTGCTAAATACCAAAGGCACCATGGAAGCAGCGAGTGTAAATAACAATTCAAAATTAAACATGAACTTTGCAGAAAAAGAGAAAGATTTCAGAGACAGCTGCCGGCCTCAGGTGGGAGGTAAAGGAGTTTTAAATAGACTGCTCTAGGTTTCCTGTCTCCCGCTTGCCAGCTTTAGGAACAACGTGCTAACAAAAAGAACAACTGCAGACCACTCCTTGCCAGGGATACTTTTTAGCTGTGCAGTTGTGAGGAGGCACTTTGCAACATCCCGAAATACAATGCAGCCTGGACTTTAAAGAGCATCCCAGCGGGCTGGGCGCTGTCACAGAGAGCCAGCACAGCACGCCATGCCATCCTGGGGACAGCTCAGGCTCCAGGAGAAGGCGTGAGTGGCAGCAGTCAAGACACAAGGTAGGCCCTCAACATCTTTGCATTATGTTGGCTTTTTCCTTGTTATGGTTGAAGAAGGATCTTTATAGAGATTAGCACGCTCCAGATAGTTAGGTTGAGCTGCCTTCAGAAATGATTTAGAAATGTCTTAGAAAATATTTCAGGATAAGCAGTCAGGTTGCTTGACTGAGTGTGAGGCAGAAAGCTGCAAGGGGAGGATAGGATGAGTTTGAGGGAGGGAGGTCTCCAGCTCTGCAGCTGCAGCCCTGGTGCTAGTCTCAGGTATTTTACCTGCTGAGCCAGCTGTGCTCTCGCTGGAGACACCCCTGCCATGGGTATTGTCCTCTCTGGCAAAGCACCCGGCGGTGGCTGCTGCTGCTGAAGGGCTGCTGTGCTCCATCCCTGATGTGTGTGTGTGCTTCACTGGTGGAAAGATCCTCATCTCTTGTGTTCCCCACTGGGCTCGATTAATGGTGTTATTTATAGACTGGCTGATTAGTTTTCAATGTCTTATTGAGCCCGTCATTCCACACAGAGCTCAGTAATTACAGTTTTTTAAGAGGCTCGGGAAAAACTCCGTTGCATTTCCTTCTTACCCCTGAACAACAAGCCCAGAGCCCATGCAGACACTAATTAACGTTTCTTTGTCTCTCTGAGGTAAACCCCAAAGTTATGCATGCTGGCAAGCACGGGTTTCTCACTGTGTGAGGAGGAACACCCAAGCTGCTTACCCTCCCGCTGCTGGCAGCCACCGATTGTGAGGGTCAGGTCTGTGTGGATCCATGTGGGAACACTTGGAAGTGACTTCCTCAGAAAGCTCTGCTCACAGCAGAGTTTAGAGTCTGTGTTGTCTCTTGCTTTCTTCACATCTTTCAAAAGCTGGGGTTTTTTAAAAAAAGACCCTAAGTGCTGAAAGATCACTAGGCTCTGGTGACCAGGAAGCTGTAGTCACTTACTCCTTTCTATCATTTTCTCAGGCTGCTGATTATTCTTTTTAATGTATTTGGCACAGGGGCAATTTCCCATTTCTAAATATTGTTGCTGGCTACTTCAGAAATAGCTCACCAGAGAGAAGACACGAGCAGCTTTACTCACTGCAGGAGTACAGCTACTGCATAACCTGGAGAGCCAAACTCTGCTATTTTGGAAACGAATAGAGAGGTTACAACTGAGCACTAGGGAGGTTCATCACTGGTCTGAGGCGTCTCCCATGAACTTGGCAAAGATCTTCCTCTCCTGTGATGGTACCTGCTTTCAAACAGATGGAAACAGCACTCTAAGAATTGTCTCAAAGAAATTCCCACTTGCTCCCTTTTTTAGCCTTTTTTAGGAGGGTTAGGCCTTGACTTTGTAAGCGTTTCGGTGTCGTGATGAGGGTTACAGCACAGTTATAGTGGCAGCTGGCAGCACTTTGGGACATCCAGATGCCTTTTCCAAAAGGGCTGAGCCCTCACACAAATCAATGACGCAGGTATGGTCACAGCCAAGTCCCTGTTCTCCCCTTTAAACTGAGGTCGTGTCACCCCAGCATGGTACTGACTGTGAAGGATCTTCAGGTCAACTGTATCTTCTCTTCCCATGAAGAGCAAACTGCAGAGGTGTCAGGGATGGTAGTTCCCTGGATGGGAAAGGAGGCATGAGGAGGGAGGTCGGGATTTACTCTGGAGTTAAGGTGAGTGCCTCTGCTGAGATGGTTTCCCCTCTAACGGGATCCTGCCATGATGCTGTCACTGAGACACCTCATTAGGCTTCAGCACGATACGCAGCAGCCTCGCCACGAATTTGAGCTCTGCTTAAACACTCCCCAGAGGCTTTGTGGGGCCCCTTGTCCCAGAAATCTGTCAGGGGCAGTGTCATAGGGGCAGAAGTGCAGTTCTTTGTGGCTGGGAACATCTCTCCAGTGTGGCCACACAAAGCCTTAAAGAAGGGACTTTGTCCTCTAAACACTACAGCTGTAAATATATTTTACTTACCAAAATGTAGACCTGTTTGTATCTATAAATTGTTTATGTCCAGTCTTTTAAATCCTCATCTGAAGCAGGACTTCTGTCCTTTCTTTACCTTGCAGTGAAATCTCCTCTAAAAAGTAGTAACTTTTCATGGTAAACTTGGTAAGCAAAGAGAATTAGAGCAGTTAACCGTCTTGGCACTTCACAGGGCTGCAGTCAAGGAGGTTGTGCTCCTAGTAAGTAGCAAGGCTGGTACAGGAGCACAGGGAGGGGGATGTTGGTCGTTTGCTGAGAGGCTTGACATCATCTCAGAGGAAAGAGGTGGCAGAGACAAAAACAGAAAAGGATTTGGCACACGGAAAGAAAAGGCAGCTAAGGCAGGATTTGGGGTAGAATTTGGATGAAGAAAAGCAGGGCGAGCAAAAAAAAAGGCTGTCCTGGACCAGTCGCTTTCCCTAATCTAGGGGAAAGTGCTGCTGTGCTTCCCTGGTATATCTCATCCGCAATGTGAGGCTTAACATTCCTGCCTGGCACGTGGGGGCTTGGGGAGGGAGCGTGGGGGAGGACCCAGCCGGACACAAAGACGGCTGGCCTCTCACTGGAATGGCATCCAAGCCATCTCAGCTATCCAAAGCCCCAGCTGCCGGCATGTGAGCTCAGCCTGCAAGCCGCTAAGCACACACCAAGAAGCAGTTCCAGCACACCTCGGAGCAGGGCCCGCTGCGGCCCAGGGACGGTGGAGGGGATGGGGGGTTCTTTCAGATGAGCTTTTATTTGGTGTGGCTGTTCCTAGAACAAGGAGAAATTTCAAATCTCTCCCGCCTTTCAGTGCTAAAAAAGGGAGCAAGTGGGAATACGGGATCGTTTCAGGCTGCCCCGTGCCTGGGGGAAGGAAGGAGCTGAAGCGATGGTTACGCGATGTTTCTGTGACTCCTGCGTGCGTGCGATGAAGCGGGGTAAATATTTGTTTGCTAACTTTGTGGAAATATCAGTAGAGGCAGGGATAGGCTTCTCTTTCTTATTCTCACTGTGTGGACCTTCCTCTTAGTTTTTCTCTTGTGCATTCAGAGCTTTCCCTCAGCTCTCATAATGTGGTTGTGTGTGGAAAGGGCGTATCCCACAGTGAAACCCCTCAACTCCGTGCTTAGGGATGTAGAGTCCCAAAATGCAGATAAAGGATAACAAAGTTTGTGCCACAGATGCTGCAGCTGATCCCACTCCTGTGTGCTGAGCAGGAGTGCTGTGGTATTGTGCACCTCCTGCAGAACGATTGGGAGGGGCACTCCCAGGGACTGAGCACTGCCTAGGTGTAAAGGAGAGCAAAATCTCCCTCGTACAGCCTGCCGGGGCAGTGACATAGAGAAGAAAAGGGATACACCTGGCTGTCTGTGACATTTTCTTTGCACTTCTTCAAAAGTAGGGTAATGCCTCTGCCTTGCCCCCTGGGTCTGTGTATTATTGCCTGTGTATTGTCTTCTTGCCTAAATCCTTATTAAATGTAGGATAAAAGGGCTGAGGTTTTTGTGTGTCTGTGTTGACGTGGCCTCGGTTTCTTTTGACAGGGACGCACATGCAGCAAAGGGATGCACCAAGCTGTCTCCCAACCCGCTCAGTCCGGACTGCGTGACCACTGACTTTCAGCCCAGCAAAAGCACGTGGTCTGGAGGAGTTAAGTTGCGGCTGAAGAGCAGGTGAGAGCGCGTGGATCTGTGTCCCTATCTGCTGTGTGTGTTTTGTGGCCACTGTTCTGGGAGATTGACTGGCAAACTCTACTTTCCTTTTGTGGGAGGGAGGGTGGCAGCAGTGCTGGAGGGGAGCAGTGTGAATCTCCAACATCTGCGGCAGCAGAAGAGATCCAGGACAGTTTCTTAACCTCACACCCACCTTTTCCCAAGGCTTCCTTGCCCTCAGCACGGTGCCAGGGAAATGAATTCACCTTTTGGGCCTCAAGTCCAACATCGACATTGCTGCGTGTCAGTAACATCTGCGTAGGGCTGGCTGTAAAATAGCTACTGCTTTGGCTGCCAATATTCCTGCAGGTAACTCCCTGAGAAGGAGTCCTGGAAGATGTGTCCCTTCTCCTCAAAAACTTTTGTCAGTGGCAGTAAATGTCATCAGAAATGCTGGACCAAAATACCTCCACAGAAGGGGTGTGAACCTGCTGTGGTTCACCAGCTTTAGGTGCCTGGCTTTCCAAAATCTCCCGGCTTCTCCCAAGTCTGTGAGTTTGGCATTCATGACAACCCTGCTGATGAGTGCCTGTCTGCATTTTTAAATGCTTAAATGTCTTCAGAAGTCAGTTTCCTGAGTTGCTCTGGATCTGCCAGTGTTGTGGCAGAGCCTGATTTCCTTCCTTTATCCATGCCATTTAGGACCAAATCCTACAGCATTTACTCAGGCAATGCTTTTGCTGGCATCCGAAGAGCCTCTTACATCAGTCTGATGGTAATCTGCATGACCTCATAGATTTTTGTGTCTCAGTCTTCTGAGATTTACACCATGAAGTCAAAGCAGTGACTTTTATTGGCAACACTGCATTCAGGCCAGGCCTTGACTTTATTTGAAGTCTTAATTTCCTGTAGCTGGAGGAAATGTGGCACAGAGCCTGTTAGTGAGCAGCTGAGAAGGGCGTGCGACACGTGAAGTCACGTTCTGATCTTATCAGCAAGGATACACCTCTGGAGCAAACTCCCTGACCTTAGTGGAGTTGCTCCAGCTTTTAGGCACTGTAAGCAGTTAGGGATGTGACCCTGCACAGCCTGGGTGGCTGCAAAGGGAGGAGAAAGGGCTCAGCTCTTCTGCCAGCGTTCCTGTGTGTAACTTCACTAAATTCGTATTGCTTTCTTCCAGTTGAGGATTCGCACCATAAATTATTTCTCTCTCAGATGGGGGAGCTTTCAGAGGCTGAAATCTCTCCTCAAGCTGCTTTTATCAGGGAGAGATTTATCTCTGACTGGGGCGTAAGACTGCAGTTCCTAAGGTATGTGACCCACAGTAAATTTGGGAAAGGACATAGATCCACCACTGTCCTATAGCAATGAGTTATTCAACACGTGCCCTCTGTAAATCCCGCTTGCCTGTGGATCTAGTAGCAGATCTTTGCAGAAGCTCCAGAGTTTAGCATTTCACTTGGATTCATTTGTCTCTGGAGGCAGATCCAGTGTTTTGCTTTACTTTACCGGCACTGTCGGAGGCTGTTTCTGCATCTCTCGGGCTGAAGCTTTGGTTACAAACAGGAAGTTGCTTTTATGTATAAAAATTTGCGTGTGGGAGGGTATTATTTCAGACTCGGTGACCTTTGCTTTGGCCATAGCACCGGGTGCCATTCCCCTACTTGTTTTCGTTCCACAGACTCTCCCTAGGGAATGAAGACAACAGGCTGTCAGCAGTCCTGATCCATTTCTGAAATTTGAGGTGATGAATGAATGTCCTTAGTCGAAAGGGGAGGGAAATCCAGAGCTCAGGACCAGTTTCTCAGGTGTTTCAGGTGAGCATCTATGGAGAAGAGCAGCACAGCACCAGTCTGCAGTTCAGCCTCCCCAGTGTACACTCAACGATTGCTCACTGAAGCTCACCTCATATCCTCCGCTGTGCAAAATAAACAAGGCCAGGGTGGTACTGCCAGCCGGTGCAGCCACATTACTACAGCTCTTCCCCTTGGTAAAGGGCAATCTGAGGTGAAACAGAGGGAAGAATTAGGTCTAGAAATCCAGACACAGGGTTCTCTTTCAACAAAAAGATGTTAGTTACCAAAGTGATTCAGAATTTCCCTGAGGAAAGGTTCTGTGGCTTGAATTCTGTTTCCCCAGGTTCTGTGGTTTGAATTGTGTTAAATCACTACGGATTTGCTATTTCACTCACCCCACAGGTGTAAGTCCCAGTGAGATAAGGATGACCACCTATCCCACAGGAACAGTGGGAAGGTGAATTCCCAGCTAGGAGTAAATGATGAATTCACCTGACTGGCTAAAAGTTTAAACTCCCCCTATAGAATCATATAATTGTTTTGGTTGGAAATGACCTTGGTACCCTTTTTTTTAAATTTCTTTGCAATGTCTCAGCAATCCATCTGTTTGTGAAGAGATCTCACCCCACACACACGAACACGTGTACATATGTACATACATTCAGCACACACACCTAAAGGACCTTCTTCTCTCCCCTTTATCATTTCCACATTAGCACTTTGGCGTTGAGTTTATTAGCATTGCCTGTGATTTGTAGCCCTGTAGCTCAGAGCAGAACCCAGCTACTGTCTGAAACACTTGCCCTGCAAATCCCCTTGGTTACCTGCCGTGAGTCATTGTCCACGTTACGTTTGGATAATCAGGCTCGCAGGGCAGCATTTCTGCTGCCAGCCACCAAGTTCCTCCAAAGGACTGAACGACACAAGGAAAACACATTCCTTCCATTGTTTCTAAGTCTCTCCTGTTGCAAGTTGCTGTGTGTTTGAAATCAGGGTGCGAAAGAATCTAAGCTATGCTTGTTTTTCTGTCTTTTTAACTAATTTACTGACTGGAGAAGAATGAGGAAAAATTATTTGAATTAAGCCCATTGGGCCAATTCATGGATACGGATAAATCAGTGCAGCTCTGTGAGTTCTGCAAAGCCACGGACAGGGTAAGCCACTGTAGGGTCTGGCTGTTGAGATTTTCTGCTTTTTTTTCTTTTTCTTACTTTTTCTGTAAGTTAGTCAGCTTCTCTTTTCCATGTCTGTTCTTTCTTTTTCATTTTCCAGTGAAAGAAACAGAATAAAATTGTAGCAAGAAGAGGAAGGCTGCAGAGTGCCTTTAATTTAGTGCTCACCAGCTCCTCACTCTAGCCTCCAAAGTACCAGGCTGGAGGCTGTCTTGGCTTCCCCATGTCTAAGCCACAGTCTTGCGTGAACGGTGCAGATGGACTATCCTGGCAGCAAGTACTTTCTCAAAACAGAGATCTGAAATACTCTTTATTTTGCAATTTATATCCTACTTAGTGTGTTGCTTGGTAATGATTTCTTTAAAAAAAGAAAGCTGTCAGAAGATCCCAGTGGGACAAAGTCCTTGAATCCAGTAATCAAGAAGAATGAAGCTTGTATACATCACCTCTCACACTAATAACCAAAGCCCCGCTGTTCCTATTCAAACCTGTTGTCTGGTTAGTGTCAGGGAATGTCAGTGGGACTCTTTTCTTTGTGTAGGGCCAAGTCCTTCAATCTAAATATTGCCTGTCAAACATAGGCTTGGGCAGAGGGAAGAGGAATCAGCAGCGCACAGCCCTGTTCCTAGCACTGCGCTCTGCGGTAGGCCCGCTCAGTCACTTCACCTCCTGAGGCCTTTGTTTCCTTTTCTGGAAAATGGATAAATGCTCCTTTCTGGGATAAGACAGCCTGAGGGTTACCAAAGCAATGTGATAACGCAGAGGTGTGACATGCAAAACCAATAATCATTAATTACAATGTTTGACTGTTCCCGAGTTCAACTAAGGAGTGACCGTTGCTCACAGCTGCCATCACCTCTGAGTGATCCCAGCACTTCCTTCTGCAGATTGGGGTGGAGAGAATTTCTTTCAAGAAAAGACAATCTTTGGTCTCCTGCAAACTCTGGCATATTTTTCTGCAGCACTTGATGCCTTTGTGTATCCTCAGCCATCCACACCTTGTCCCTTACCAGAGGCAGCATGATGAACATTGCTGTGTCCTTGGTTATTCTCATCCACAGAATAACCTTTCTGCACCGTTTTTCTCTGCCTGACAAGGAGAGAAGGAGGAGAGAGAGGCTGTTTCCTGCATGTGGACTTGAGAAGAACAGTAGAAAAAATCTGTAGGTACATCCACATCTCTGCTTTCACACAGGGCTTTCCTTTCCAGTGGTACAGTGGGGAGTTTTTCCTGAAGAGCTGGCGATGGTAACGGTAGCAAATCTGATGAGAAACCTCTGATTCTCTGCTTCCTCGCCCCACAGAGACTTCAGGGAGCTCGGTACCTGCTTCCCCGTTCTGACGTGGCACTCAGGGCTTGGTGTGGTGCAACCCAGACATCCCAAGTGATGCTTGTTAAAGGGAAAAAAACAAACAGCATCTGATATGTCAACTGGAAACAACACACAGGCACAATATTTGCCTAAGCCCCTGGGAAAGGGGCTGGAGAGAGAAAGGAGGCCAGACTGGTCTGGGGTGGAGCCCTGAACTTGACTGGAATATTTTTCTCAAGTTTTTTTTCTGGTTTGGTGGGTTTTTTTGTTGTTGTTGTTTAAGATTTGGACTGATAAAAACTGTGAGATACTCTGAAGGGATTCCCTGGGTGGGGAGTTGTCCTCTAGAAGTTGCAGAGGTTAATATATTGTGGACAAGAAGGTTGGGTCCTGGTAGGAGAATACTGACATGTTTCACCAAAGTGTTCTGAAGTGAGGGGCTTTCCAGTGTGTTTTTTACTTAGGGAAAGTTTTAATCTGAGCATAAAGAGAGATGGAGGGTGCAGCTTTCCCTTTCCTTTATAGGTGAGGAGACACTCTTGCCCAAGATCCGTGACATGAAATATCATTTCATATACTTCAGGTCTTTCTAATGAGTTCTCCTTCTTTGTAGTCAAAATTGGGAAGGGATAGAGCTCAATCCAGATTTCTCCTGCCTCAGAATTTACCAGAAGAGCTCTGTGAGCCTAAAAAGACAGATTCAGTGAAAGACACATCAAGCTGATGCCATTATGGTCCGACTTCTTTCTAATTGGCCTCGTCTGTTATGCTTATTTTTAGAACCATGACTGAACCTTAATTAAGAGCGACATTGCTTTGAGTAGATTGTGGACTCGCTCTGTCGAAATCCTAATAGGCTTCTGAGTGCTTTAGTTTTTCCTTCATCTCCTGCTTAATAGCCAGGGACCGCCGCACCGCGTTTGGATGTCTGGAGAACGTATCCTTGTTACACTCACGCTCCTTTTAGATGTGACCATCTTGGAGACAGGTCCACAGTGGTGAAAATTCAGGTCTGTTGTTTATGCTGCGTGTTTATGCGGGTACACGGTCGCCCTGAGAGGGTTACACGTGAATTGCTGTGATCAGGATCTCTCTGTGTGGGAAGAACCTACTACACTGTGCAGCAGGGTACAGCACAGGACTTACTACCTGTGCCACACACTCTCTGTAAGTTTAGAATTATCCCTGGCTTGAAATCTTAACCACTGCGAGGATGATGTGGTAAGGACGGGCAGCTGCTGTCGTGCCTTTCTCTCTTGTGTGTCAGTGCCTGGGATCGGATCCCAGAGGCACAAGCTTTGCACTTGCATCCCAATCTTTCTTCTCTTCTACAGGAGAAGGGTGTCTGCTGCAGGGAGGGCCCCTGTCCCTTCCCACTTCCCCAACTGAATGAGCCAGACTGTGACTGTCTCTTCCAGCTCCACCAACCTCCCACATCACCACATGGGCCACAGGGCTGCTGGGAGGACGTACATCCACAGGGATTGCCCTTGTCTGCCATGGCACAGAGTGACATTCTTAGCCTTGGGTCTCTTTTCTATTTCTTCCCATCTTTCTTGGGCACGATAGCACCAGCAGCAGCTGGTCAAAACCATCACTGCAGGTCATGGGGAATGCGTCCTGGAGATTCCTGCTCCTGCCTGGATCTGTAGGTAGATTCTGTTCCTTGGGGAGAGATGCTTTTCTTGAAAGGTTTTGCTGCCTTTATCTTTAGCATTCCCCGTCTCTGGTGAGGAGGATTTTGAAGCTTGCTGGGACAGAGGAAAAACAAACACAAGATGAGTGTTGGAAGAAGCATTTTCATAAATGGTCTGTTCAGCCATCTCAGATGATGTGTTTGTCAGACATGATGCTGATCAAAACTTAACTCCCCACAAGCTTTGTGGGTGTGTTGCAGTAGCAATAGATCAGTTTCTTGGGACATGGATAACTCTGAGTTGCTCATCGATCAGCCACAACATCCCCTCCCTGGCTTTCACTCATTAACTTTCAAAAAGGCTGTTCCATCCTGGTATTGTCTGCAAGGACAGAATTCAGTCTGTGTTTCCTAAGACAAAGTGCTTTCCTTCTGAAACCTCCCTCTTCTAGCTTCAGCAGCTTGCTTTGATATCTCATCCTATGTCCAATCTGCACAGCAAGTACCTCCCTGAGATGGATCCTGTTCCATCAAAGACCAGGATATGGCATGTGAGGGGAGGGAACTGCTTCCTTCCTGCTTCTCATCCCAACATAGAAATCAGTCCCATCGATTTGGCCTGACAACAGTCACCCCCCTGCAATTCTTGTTGTCACAGCAGCCACAGCAGCAGTCAGTATTGCTGTGCTCCTTGGCTGCAGCCAAAGTGTGCTGCTGGCAGAAATCTTGAGCAGAGGACTCTGCAGGGCTTATCTGAACATCTTTTTTGGTTTTGCTTTTTTTTTTTTCTTTTTCCCCAAACTTGGATGTTTAGAAAAAGGGAAATTTTTCTAGGCAAATATAGAAAAAAAAAAAAAAAAGAAAAGAAAATGGCAATTTGAAGAAGCTAGGTTGTTTGCTTTGGCTAAAGGTGGGCCTTTGTACACAGAAGTATCTCTGTGCTCTTGGAGGACACTGGGCTGGAGTACATTTGAATTGCAGAGCACTCAGGTTGTGCGTGTACTCTGGCATAGGTACGGAACAGGATGTAAGGAACAGAAATTAGACTGAATACATTGTTCTGTATGGTTTGAGTTTGGGAAAAAGATAAATCAACCTTAGTTATGCTGTGAAAATAGCTTCAGACGGCTGCTCTTTAGATACTGATTCATTTGGAGAGTCAGTGCCAAGGTATCTTTATAAAGTTCCATTACTGTTTTGCATACAAAGCATAAAATTAATCTACAGAGATTACAGAGAAGAACACGCTCAGCTCTTCCTAATAAGAGAGAGCAACAGAGCTATTAATGGTGAAGGGCCTCAGAAATGTCAGTGTGGTCCTTGCAGCCCAGACTGTACCGAGCCTTTGTCAGCCTGCGTTAGAGGAGACTGCTAATGCGCCGCTCACGTTTCTGTCTGAAAATGCTGTGACTAATATAGCAGCAAGGAGCACCCAGATAACAGCAGCTGGACAAGATTAAAGACTATTCTTTTCCCTTTGGTTTTCCAGTTTATGGTGTGAATTTAGCAGTATCTGGTATGTGATCAGTGTTACAGCTGCCGTGGAGCCTGTTTAGATGCCAGCGTTACATCAAGGTCCACTGCCTTCTCTGGGTATCTTTGCTCTGAGGCATTTGTCATGATGCCAACCTGACCTGGATGCCCAAGATATCTGATCTCTGGAGGTGTCCATGAGGAACCAGGAGTCTTTTTTTCCAGTCTTGGCATTTACAACAGAGGGATCACTTTCTCCATTACCTGAAGTGGAGAATTTTTTAGTAATAAGATTGTCCAAATACTTTAGCAGGTATGGTACAGGTGCAGCCCTTGAGGAACTAGTATAAAAGATAAGGGGATGAGGGTGTTTTGTTATCATTCTTGTTGTTTTTGTTATTATTATTATTACAGTAGTACATTTACAAATCCTACAGCCTCCTGGAACAAAGTGTCAGCTGTTGCTCCTGGTTTTTGTTGAAAGCAACTGAGCTACACCACATTCATAGCAGTTAAAGATGTAATGATTTATTTGTCTTCGCTCAAGTCAGGAATTAGCTGCTGCGTTTGCAAGTTTTATCACTCAGCCAGTTTGTCTGGGATGAATCAGGATCTGACGTTGTGGCCTTTACAAAAACAGTTCTGCCCCACTTGCCAAGAAGAGTTTAATCTCGCAGTGGTTTTTATTGCTTCCTGAAAGTTGTACTGTGCAGTAAAGCAAATGGAACCAAAAGCTGTTGCAAAATGGGCAGATTAAACATACTCAGCTCCCCCTCCATCTGTAATGGGAGATGGCTGATCTGCTGTAGACACTGTGGTGCGTGCTGTTGTACTGCACTCCAGTTCCAGTCCTTTTCCCTAATTAGGCAGTAGTAATTATAAACTATGAAGGAAGTAGGGTGAAGCAAGGTGCTGTTTCCAGGTGTTACAGAAGGACCTTCTTGGTGTTCCCTGAACTCCCACATGCAGCCACTGGCAGCATGGGCCGTGCCTTTCTTTTACAACCTCCCAGCTCTGTCTTGAGGAGAGTCTTTCAGCTGATTGAGTGGGAACTGGATCAGTCCCTCTGTTCTCTGCCTTTTGCTGCGTGCATGTGCACAGGGTCCCTCTGTACTTCCATCCTGCCGCCTCTTCGGAGATCACCTGTGTGAGTGTGCAACATGAGCTGGAGATCATGTGTACCACAGCGCTTCCTCTCTTGGCTTAAGCTCGGCTAAGATTCGGTTACCCTTAATCCACGTTTCCAAGGATCAGGTAGGTGTGGAAACAATGCAAGGTTATCCCACACTGAGCTGGTACGGCATGTCTTCTGACTTAAATTCACAGCTTCGCTCTCCACACGTTGTGTTATTATAA
>NW_010319613.1:50963-53572 GCF_000700745.2 Antrostomus carolinensis | reverse complement strand
ATTGGCCACACAGCTCCCTCCCAGCTTTTTACCCATCAAGTCAAGGCATAATGTGCTTTGCTTGTGATCATTCAGTGTGCTTGCTCTTCCAAGCAAAAACATAACACTGGTGGCTCGTACTACTTGAAAGTACAAAGAGAGTCTTTAAATCTCGGCAATGGAAAAGGCAAGAACGTGGGTTATTCTTCATACTTCTAAATTTCTGCAATGGAAAAGGCAAGAATGTGGATTATTCTTCATAAACAGTCTTGTCAACTTCTCCCATCTGGCCATCTTCAGCTTCCTTGTTTCTCTGGGCAAGGACCTTAACAACAGAGCTGTGTTTTAAACACACCGATACGTGTAATGGTCAAACAGTGCCGGTTCAGATCGCCCTCTGTAAACCTCCAGTTCAGCTTTCCTTAAGACAAGCTCGTCACAACAAATGTTAAAAGGAAAAGAACGTCCCTTTTTCTTTCTTCTTTTAGCTGATGATGAGAGAATGGCCTGTTCTTCTGAGACCTGTATGGAAAACCTACTAGTGAAATGGTTCTACCCCTCACTTTCTGCCAGTGCTTTTCCATGTCATAGAACATCAGCCAGTGCCAGTGTTAACTTCTGCCAGTAAAGGATCTGACCCTAACAGTCATTTTTTATACTGTACCTTTTCCTGTATCATTTCTTTTCACAATCTTAGGCAGTACTAGGTGAGTCCTCTTTCAGTGTCTGTTTTACATCTGCAGAGGGCATTTTAATCTGTTTACTGACTGATGCAGGACATGCTGTGCTGTGAAATTTTCAGTGAGACAGACTTGAAAGATGCGTCATACCCTCCTTTTGCATTTATGCTTTACAGGCAGTCCTGCAGGCTATCCCATTTGAGATTTCAGTGGTACACAGGTCCAGTGCTGCTCCTCATTCTCACAGGAAGAGTTGGAAACCATGGAGATGACTGCTAAGGCAGGAGGAGAGATCCCCCATGGAAAGCAGAGGGAGGATTAAGGACAAGCCCAAAGGCTGGGGCAGAGAAGGGTCTGTGCAACATGTTCAGGGTGTTTTATCACTAATCCCCTGCTTTGACTTTCCATTGCACCTTTATGTGCTTTAAATAAGGTTGTCAGTGGGGTTTTTTTTCTCCAAAGAGCTGATGGAGACCTTCCTTAGCGTTGGTGATGGAAAGGACCGAAGGCCAGCCATGCCGTGCCCAGGGACACACCCAGGCTCACGTGCTGCAAGGCCCCCAGGGATGTGAGGGACACACATTGGTTGTCACATCTCTTCCTGCATTTTTATCAATACTGAGATCAAAACAGCATTGTGCTGGCTTCCACCCCCTCGTGGTATTTGATTCTTTAGAGGACTTTGCCAGCTGTCCCTGTTAAAGTGAAGGGAACCTTCTGAGAAAAACACTTCAGCATCCGTAAGAATCACATGCGGCTCCCCTGCTCGGTGCATCGTGTGGGAGTCCACACACAGCCCAGCTTGCAAACTGATCCCTGGGGGTGATGGGCCCCCAGGCTCCTCCTCAAGGGGTAAAGCTTCTGGCTGGGAGATAGAGGGGAAGGCCCCCCACATCCAGTGATAACCTGCTTGTCTGCCCACGGCTGTTGCCTTGTGAATATGAGGGGGAGTGTGTTGTGTGTCAGGAACGGTGTGTGGTTACTGCCCGATTCACCTGGGAGAGGCAAGAACGCAGCAGTGGAACAGAAGCGAGCACGAGCGATTTTAAATGTGGCTGTTGGTGTTCCTTCACATTTCTCTTCCTTGGAAGAGCTGACTGACCTGTTGCTGATGTGCAAATCCTTTTGCTTTTACCTAGGCGGAGTGAAACTCCAGGCCGACCTCATTCCTGGCATTCAACCAAACTCGCGGAGAACCAACCCGATCCCAGCATGATGCAAATATCTCAGGGTACGCTTGGCACCCCATGGCATCAGTCCTACCACTCCAGGTAAGCCCTGCACAGCTGTGGTCTGAGCTGCAGAGCCAGAGATGTAAAGCAGTGTGTGTTTTTAATTTAGTATCATTTGCCCTGTTTTGACATCTCTCCCAGGGGTCAAGGGTGTAGAAATCAGACTCCCAAGCTAGCACACCTCTAAACTGCTCTCCCAGTCCTATGTCCTTCCTTGTTTCCAGTGTCATGCTAGCTTCAGGGAGGTTCTGCCTCATGCCCAAGGATGTATCTTGATGGTACTGATTACAAGATCAGGGCCTAAATCTAGAGCACAGGAGTGAAGGAAAAGATGTGGTGGAGAAGTGTTACCAGTCATCTGCCTGCAGCTGGACAAGTTTACAAACAGCTAGGGTACGATTAGAGTTAGGAAGGCTTCAGTTCCTGTTTGGTTACCCAAATAAAGTGGCTGTGTTTTCCTCTTTTAAGTGCTCTGTGAGATGATTAACAGCTAGGAAAGTATTTGCTTTAAAAATCCCCCTTCCTACCAAGATGGGAGCCCACTGTTAGGCCGTTAATGCAGCTTTCTGTGGATCTGGATGCAGGAGCTGGAGTCCTGCTATGCATCCTGCCCCCATGGAGAAACACAGCATGGTTGTTTCCCCAGTGAAGGAATAGAAATCCAAAGTCAAATTAGCCTATTAAAAAGAAAGGAAGAAAAGGATGTAGGCAGCAAGGC
>NW_010319613.1:0-50926 GCF_000700745.2 Antrostomus carolinensis | reverse complement strand
AGTAGTGCAACACCAACGATACTCTCAGGGTGAGAAGTTCAGCAAGGGATGTGGCAATCGCTTTCTGCAGGGGTCAGCTTTGTCATACCTGTGTGTGCACTGCTGTTTCTCTAAGAAATTAGTGCAGTGGTTTATCAGTCCCCAAAAGATTAAACTAGTAATCTTAGTGCTGTTAGAAGAAGGTGGTGTGAGGCTCCTCTGGTATTAGCCGTGGACAGTGGCTGAGTCAGACTGGAAGCAGTGATGCAGTCCCAGCAAGTTGAGGCTGTTCCTTTGAGGCCACATAGTGTGTTGAGTACAGGGAGAAGAGCTGCCTAGGGCAGGCATACCCCTGAGCTACCCTGAACAGCCCCAAAAGATTCTTAGTGGTAAGTTGGGGGCAGCTTGAGGAGGGGGGACAAGTTTAAATTCTGCCCTTGGAGGATGGGGAAAGGCAGAAGGGTTTCAGAAGCAGGAAACTCTCCTTATAACCACTGAGATTTAAACATCATTTCTTCTACAGGCAAAACTGAGCCTTGGCAGAGAGGAGGAAAAACAGCATTAAAAAAAAGTGAGGAGATGGTTACAGGAAAAAACATATGTTTCTCTCTGGCCTTCAGCACAGATGATGCTGTAACATACTCTTTTCACATCAAGGGGCTTTGCTTCCCCGCCACAGCTCCTGGCAGAGCCTTTGGCAGCGTGGCTCTCTCTCTTGAGTGCTTGAAGAGGAGCACGGGGAACATCTAGTGGCCAGCTGGCCAGGGAGATAGTTATTTTAAACTAAAAGAGAGTGGTGCATTTAAATGAGTAAACCAGCTTTATCTTGAGATTTGCCATATCTCTTTCTGCCCGTGTTCCTCTGCATCTTTCTGCAGAGCTGCTGCTTTGTCCCCTCGCAGACAGGCTTCCTTCTGCCTTTCCCCATCCTTATCATCCCCCCTGTCTGTCCTTTGGGCTCGTGGGTGTTAATCCAGCGGGGTGAAAGTGTCTGTGGCTGGGATATGATCTGGAGCAAGTTTTGGGCTCTTCAGCAGACACTTGTCAGGGAGGGAGCTGTTCCCAAACACAACTGCTGCCTCCTTGATTGCCAAGGCTGCTGTGCATCCCCAGCTCCCCTGCTACGTGGAGCAGGTTTGGTTTTGTTATCCCAGTGGAGCAAAGCACGCAGAAATGGAGCTTGCCTTTCCCTGTGCCAGCTGAGGATGCAGCAAGCACCCTGTCAAACCCAGGCTGCTCTCTGATCCTGTTTCCAGCTCTCAGCTTTGCCTTGCCACCCTTCACATGAGACAGCAGTCTTTACTTTCCTGGTGCTTTCCCGTGGCTCTGCCAGGACAGCACATGGAGCTGCACAGAAAACTAGAGAAAGTGGTATCTAAGGGAGGGGAGGTGGGAACAGAAGGGAAGGAAAGTGAAAACCTCAGGCTACACTCCCCAGTCCTCAGTGTATTTCCTTCAGGCTGGTAGGAGAAATTAACCAGGGGAAACTCAATACAAATTGGTGATATTCCCACGTGAGGTGTAAAAAGAACTGTGGCTGGCATCAGGAGCTCCCTGCCCACTGACAGAAAGGCCTTGGGATATCCTTCTTTCTGAACACATCTCTGGCAGCCACGAGTCATCTTTTGACACACGTGTATCTCAGAGCAGGTGCCAAGGTGGACCTGTGCCAGCTGAGCTACGTGAGGAGGTGTCTGCAAAGATCTACCAGGGCATCTTCAAACTGTTTCTGTGGTTGCACCCCCACTTGCCTCCACACACAAACACATCCATCTCTTCTCTGTCTTGTCAGTTTAGTTTTCTCGCAGCAAACAAACTATCCTTGGGACAGCTGAATTTCCAGGAAGCCTGCCAGGGCATAGCCTTCATCTCCATAAAAAGAAATGAAATGGGAAAAAAAGAAAGAGATTAGATTCCCCCCACCCCCCCAGAATGCCTCGTTCGCCTCTCCTCCTCGGTTCTGCACTCATTCAGCTTTCCAAGTGCTTTGGATAGGTTGGATGGGTGGGGCTGATCCTCCCTGGCTCCAGAGATGCACTGTCTTTCTGTCTGTGTTTCCCTCCCACCCTTCTGTGGTAAATAAGAGCCATGTGTTGCAATGTCAAACAGTTCCTCTTGGTGAACTTGGATGACTGCAAACAGGGGGATGGAGTAAGGCCCAAATATGGGTTTTCAACTGCACTTCTCAAAACTAAACATCTTGCTTCTGAGCTCACTTATAAGTTGTTGTGCCTCTCCTCTGCTGACAGTGGGTTTTGACTTTTCTCTCGCTCTTCCCCAGCTCCTCAACCAGCGATCTCTCTGGCTATGAGCATGGCTATCTGAGGAGAAGTCCTGACCAGTACAGTTCCCGGGGCAGCATGGAGAGCTTGGACCATTCCTCCCCTGGATACCACCCTTGTCACCTGTCCCCAGCCAAATCCACCAACAGCATCGACCAGCTCTCCCACCTCCACAGCAAGAGAGACTCTGCCTACAGCTCCTTCTCCACCAACTCCAGCATCCCTGAGTATCCTGCTCCTCCATTCAGCAAGGAGCACTCCTGCTCCATGGACAGCGTGCAGTCCCGAGGTGGCCTGCAGGAGGGGATGAGGCAAGCTGACATCAGGTACGTCAAGACAGTCTACGACGCCCAGCGAGGGATCTCCGAGGAGTATGAGGTGAAGTCTTCTGCCTTGCTTCCAATCTGCAAGGCCCGGGCCTCGCTGGACAGTCATGGCCACAGCAGGTTCCACGGCTTCAGCCGGCACAACGCAGCTCCATCCTGGGCACAGCCAGGCCAGGGCTCCTCAGACAGCAAGAGCCAGCCCCCCAAGGGACCTCCCTTGCCTCCCACACGCAGCGACAGCTACGCAGCCATCAGGCATCACGAGAGGCCCAGCTCATGCTCTGGCCTCGATCTGAACAAGTTTGGTCGAACCCAGCTGAAAGGGGCCTGGCCTCCGTTTGTCAGCACCCTATCCCAGGGACCACTGCTGAAAACCACCTTTGGAGAAGGGCATCTGCACACCGTGGTGGAGAAGAGCCCCGAGAGCAGCCCTACCATGAAGCCCAAGCAGAGCTATTCCCAGCCAGCCCAGCCAGGGCAGCCCCTGCTGCCTACTGGTGTCTACCCAGTACCTTCCCCAGAGCCACACTATGCCCAGGTGCCCCAGCCTTCTGCAAGCAATAATGGGACGCTTTATCCAGCTCTGGCCAAAGAAAGTGGGTACTCTCCACCTCTTCCAGTGTCTTACGACACGGCCGTAGCCAGCAGCACCCTGGGCTTTGATGAGAACGGAAACCAAAGCACTACAAACAGATCAACCATCTTCTACCAGCCCCCAGCAGCTGAGAGGAAGCACGATGCTGCAGCAAAACTTCTCCAGCAAAAACCTCCGAGCACGGCAGGCCCAGAAGTCTGCCTGACCACGTCGAGAAAGGAGGAGTTGTTACCCCCTCACAAGGTAGCACACAGCAACCGAGAGAACACAAGTACTGCACAGGCCTCCAAACACAGTTTTCAAGCCCTGCAGCCCCAGCCAAGAGATACCAGTGAGAGAAAAACCCACTACCAGCCCAAAGAGGACTGGACAGGTGGATCCCAGGAGGACAAAAATGGCAACACACAGATAAAGGAGAGAAATGCTGCTGCTCACCACCAGTGGGGTCACAGCAAGGCCAAGCATTATAGCTTCTCCTCCTTGCAGAACATCCCAGAGAGCTCCAGGAGGCAAAGCAGCTCCGAGCTCAAAGAGATGCAACCAGGCGAGGGTTATTCCAACACCAAACTGTCCTTCTTGAACAGCAGCAGTAAGGAGGAGAAGGATCACAGGGGACAGGGGCACAAACAGTGGAGTGACGTGGACCCACAGGTGTTTGCGAGGCAGGAGGAGGAGGGCACGAGCGTGACTCCGTTCCGTGCTGCTGACCCAAAGTGTGAAGAGCTCCCTTCTCCTCAGCCCTCAAAGACCTCGGATTTCGGGAGGAACCGACTGAGCTCTAGCAGCACCCAAAGCTTTTCCTATGGCAAACCAGATGCCAGCAAACCCCGCTGCTCGGTGCTGGAGAAGGTCAGCAAGTTTGAGCAGCGAGAGCAGAACGCTCTCCGGCCCCAGAGCGCTGGTGTTCCCAGCTTTGGCCAACACTACGGGCTGAACAGGACGAGCCAGCCCTCCGGCGTGAGGTGCTCTCTGCCCAGCCTGGAGGACATGCGGAGCAAGCTCCGTGAGCCTGGCCAGCTGCCTGTCGAGCCGGGCAGGGTCTCCAGCCCCTCTGTCAGGAACGGGAAGCTGGAAGAGGCTGACTGGCACCCTGTAGAGTTACAGATGATGGCTTCGGCAAAGCAGGCAAAACCAGGTGAATACTACAGCCTGTGTCCTGAAAATGAGGTGCAGATAAGGGCAGCTCAGCTCCCGAGGAGTAAAAGCTCATTCCAGCTGGGAGGTGAGCCTGAGAAGGAGATCCTCTGGAAGGACAATGTCCAGGATGCCCAGGGGTCACAGCTGGACACACCATTTAACAGGGCCTACAGGAACAGCATTAAAGACGCTCAGTCCAGGGTGCTGAGGGCCACTTCCTTCCGTCGCATCAGCCCCCCGTTCGGGAGCACACCCAAAAGGATGACCCAGAGACCTGCCTCGGCCCACGTGGGCATGAGGAGCATGGCAGCATCTCCCCACACCCCGAAGGAGAGGCACAGCGTCACGCCGACAGAAGGCAGCCTCTCCACCCTGGCCAAGACACAGCAGGTCTTGCGCATCGGGGGCCGCAAGCGGCTGACGGCAGAGCAGAAGAAGCGGTCTTACTCAGAGCCGGAGAAGATGAACGAGGTGGGCATCTCTGATGGAGAGCCATCGCCGTTCTCCTTCCAGAAGAAAGGCATCCATTTTGTCTTCCCAGAGAATACAGTGGCTGATCGGCGTAAGATCTTCGAAAGGGATGGCAAAGCTTCTTCCACAGCTAGCCTCTCCAAGCCAGAGCTCAAGCAGCTCCAGCAGAACGCCCTCGCCGACTACATCGAGCGCAAAACAGGGAGACGGCCGTCCTCGCAAGATGTTGGACTGCTGAGGGAGCGCTCCCACAGCTCCTGCCTACAGGCAGGTGGCCCAGACAGCCAGAGCCTTTCCTCCGCCTCCAGCATCAATTCCCTCCAGGACCAGAACCTTTACCGCCGGAGAGAGTCCATAGAGCGGTTATCCAGGACAGGGCGGATGTCTTCTACCCTTCCTCCTGGGCTGATGGGCTGCTTTGACATGGGTGGAGATGAGAAGAAAGGGCACCAGGATAGCTTGGTGACAAACCGACCGAAACCAGAGAGGTGCTGGGATTACAGAGCCAGAACGGAGCTCACCAAAGGCACACAGACAGACCCTCTGGGCTCACAGGGCCAGCCTTGCTACGCGAAGCAGGAGCAGGTCTTTGAAACACCCTCCACTACCAGAAAATCTGGGAAATCGGTGTCTGTGGAAGACTTGCTCGATAGATACGACAATCAGACAGTCCCTGTGCACGTGCGTTCCAGATCGTCTCCTACGGCGGATAAGAAACACCAGGTACGTGGGAAGGGGATCACGTGTGTAGGTAAGCAGGGCTCTCTGAACCAGGGGAAGAGGGGGGAGGTTGGAGGACAAGCTGATATTCAGTCATCACAATTACTCTGTTGGTTAGAGAGAGGTTAATGGCATGTTGAGATAGAGACCATCCATGGTGTTGAAGTTACCAGGATGCCGTTTCAAACGCTTGCCAGCAGGGTGCTGCTTCTGTTCAGCTTTGGTACTGCTGGGGCTGCTTCAGGGATTTCAGAGATGCTGGCATTTCAGTGCAGATGCTGGTAGCGTGCATGTCTTCTCCCTGCTCCTGACATCCCATCTGAGGTGTCCTCTTCTTAACTGCCAACATCACCAGAGAAGCACCGATCCCCTTTCTGGTGGAGGTCTGCCATGAAGGTGGTGATACGCTGTTGCTGCTGTTCTGCCTTAGCCCACTGTCTTGGTGCAAAGTAGAGGAGATTAAAAGCTGCTTGAAATTGCCCTGACTCCCACTGTGCCCAACAGTGCTGGGAAATGCTCTGCAGAGGCACTGCCAAGTAACCCTTCTATTTTGCCTCCAGCCTTGGAGGGAAACATTGGAGAGAAAACTTAGCAGAGACCCTGGCCCCTCTTTTGTCGCCTCCGTGGCGGCTGGGAACATTGCACTGATGTCACAAATGGAGAATTCGACTGACTCTGATGATGGTAAATAGTAGAAACAGGCTGATTTCTTAAAGAACAACTGTCCAGACCAGCTCTTCAGCTGGCTGAACTCTGGTCAGACCTATTTAGGTAACTGCAACTTGTTGTGCCTCACCGATTTACAGCAGTGGTGCTTCTGCTGCCCCTTTCCAGGCCAAGCTCCATTAATCACGGGGAGAGGGAGGAAACAACCAAAACGTTGTGGACAGGCTGCTGGTTCCACATAGTCTGAGTGTTTGGACAGTCTCACATATTTACAGGGCAGCTGAGATCCAGGACATCTCCTTTTACTCTTGCACTTGCTGCTGGCCCAGAACAGATGGTCTGGTTGCAATGAAGTGGTCAAGTAACATAAAGGCGGCTCTGGGCAGTGTCTCGGAAACAGGCCAGACCAAGGAGCGAGGGAAGGAGCCATCCTCCCATACTCATTGTGTGCTTCATTCTAAATGTTCTCCCTCGACAGACCTCAGATCCCACACTGTGGTTTTTAAATAGAATTGAAAAAGCAGCTTGTGAATATCAAGTGACTGGAATGCATTTCCATAACCGCTGCTGTCTCATCCCACCATCAGTATTTTTCCACACCAGCCAGGCTTCAGGCTCATCTGTGCAATTTTGTCACGCTTGCCCATCATCAAGTCTTGCGTTCACTAAAGACAGTCCTTAAGAAAGTTAGGCTGAAGGCCAAGCTACAACTCTTTCTCTACCTCCCAGCACAGTCAGAGCAGCGACAAAAATAGGCATCCAGAAAGAGAAAAATCACTAAAATGTACTTTTAAATGACAGGTGGGACGACAAGCAGCCCTAGTTAATTTTTACCCAAATTTTACCAATTTTTTTGGGCAGGTGACATACAGGGTAATTCTTAAGATCTTTATTTGCCCCTTTGTTGGCTCATTTTTTATCTTCCATACATTCAGCAGCCAAACCAGAGTTTCTGCCTGTTGGAAGCTGACTCGAGGAAGACGATGAACAGCAGCACAGACCTGTTCACAGGGTCTTAGTTCAAGTGTAGGAGAGGGGAGAGCCCTTACTGCTGTTTCCCAGAGTGATGTAGCTGTATCCACTTCTGGAATGAAGATTTAGTCCCAGAGGCAGTAAGGCACTTGTGAAAATCCTGTTCTTAAATCCTGATTCAAGAAAACATGTTTGACTTTAAATATACACACACCAATCCATAAGTGTCTGTTTGAAAGGGAAGAATATGTTTAAGTGCTCTCTCAATTAGGTTTCTGATCTGCCTCCAATACAAAACCAACAGCTAGAAAAGTGAGGGACAAAGCCAAAGCAACAGGGTGATTTTTAATTTTTTTTTTAGAGATTTTTTGGCCTTTTCAATTTTTTGATGGGAAACGTTTATTTCCAGTTTAGCAGCAGACTTCTCTGCCTCAATCTATGTTTTTCAGAGCCTTTCAGTGTCCAGTGTTCCTTTCAGGCTGCATATAAATCCCATTGCAATGTCACTGTAGGAATGTGTTTAAAGCTGTAAGGAAATTGATAGCCACGTGGAATTATTAGCTCTCAGTCCTCAGAACACATTCTCAGCCTTCCTTCCTCTCTGCTTTTTTAGTCTTTCTCAGCCTGCATATCTCCTAGACTCCTAAATCAAGATCTATGCTCACCCTCCCTCTGCAGCAACGCTGACTAGAAAAGCAAATTACTAAGGGTGGGGAGAAGGGGGGCACTGAAATGCTAAATGAAAATACAAACCTCTTCAAAAGCAGGCTCGGAGTTTGCTTTCATGGCTCGATAGCCTGGTGTCCTATGGTGGGAGCTCTGGGGCAGAGAGAGTCAGGTTCACAAAGGTATTTCAGCTGCAAAATTCCTCTGGTTTTAGATGACTTAAACACCCCAAGAGGAGGTAGCTCTTGCACTTTGGTTTTCAAAAGACCCAAGTGCTAGACTTGGTGGTGTTTTTCAGCACCTCTGTTGAAAAAGGCTGGAGTTTCCAGCCTTTGTGGCGTTCAGCATCTCTGCTGTGTTTCAGTCCTGTTTTGGCATTGGGCTTGGGCACAGATTGTTCCCTGTTTAGTTTCCCAAGTTAACGCTGCTTCAGTGATGTCTCAGCTTCTTGCTTGCTTGTAAAACAGAGGTGAATGAATGCCCAGGTTCCACTAATACTGTTGAGCATGTTTTTAGAAGAGGCAAGGACTTGCTCATAGGTTTTTAAAAGACATTTCTCTGAATAAGTCTGCCTGTTGATCCACAATCCATCCAGAAAAAGGCAGACAGGTCCTTTAAGCAGGAGTAGGGTGCTTGGAGGGTGGTATGCCATGCTAGAGTTCTCCCCCCATCTCTATATGTTCTCTCTCCTTACTAAGAAACATCAGTGTTTTGTGATTTTGTTTTGCTTTCTGCTTGCTGCTAATACTGTCTTTGCACTCCAGGACCTGCTGAGAAGGGAAAGCAGTGAATTTGGCCCCATGGTGAGAGATCCTTTCTATGTGGTCAGCACAGGAGCCAGGTAGGTATATGTTAATGTCCCCTTTGTCACTGCAGGGTCAGCTCTTGCCGTCCTGCTGCCAGCAGCAGTTGTCATGCGTTGTCTGTGTAAGCAGATGGATCATGACAAACAAGAGAAAGTCTACACAGACACAATTCAGGGTGTGCTGTGCCTGGCAGAGTTAGCAGGAGTAAGTTGCTCTGAGCTTTTTTTTTTCCACTATAGACATTAATTCACTATCAAGTCCTCCTCATGTCATCTTAGAGCGTGTTTCTGCAGCAAATTTCCAATTACAGACCTTCCAAAATGTGTTTGATCTGCTGTTAGAACTCACATTTGTATGCTATCATAACTGAAGAATTCTAAAAGAAAAAATACCTTGATGTCCCACTCTGGTTTTCTCCAATCCAGGGTGCTGCCTCCCCAAAAGCAAGTGAACAGTTGTGTGAAAGAAAGATTTAATTTTTCTTGCTGAACTGGGAGGCTGCTTTCTTTTGTGCAAACAGGATATTTTGCTCAGCAACAGGGGAGAGAGAAATGTTTTTAAAAATAGAAAAGTGTAATCATAAAATTCATAATATTAGGACTTGTGTAACTATCCACTTAGCAGTGGATTGTTTTGAAGGTAACTAGAACTGGAGTTGATCTTGCTGTATTTACATTTAAATAATAAATAGATGCTTGCCCTAAGCTCTGAGTGCCCAAACAGCTAACTCCTATTACGGTGAAAACCATCAAGAGGGACTAGAGGAATTATTCACAAAGGAGCTCTGTTTCTCACAAACTTGCAGTAAATGTCAGCCCACTCTGTTGTGACGGTGGGAGTTAACACTGCTGTCTCCAAAGGTTTCACCATGCAGCTCTGGGTCAGGGAGAGACAGCTAGAAGTAGAGGAAGCCTCCCCTAGTCAAGCTGGATCTTACTTCTGACTGGCTGGCCGTTTTTGCCCCTAAGAAGACATAAATGTTGTTTTAGAGGGACTCAGTCTGCCTTCAGGCACATCCTTTTATGATTATTTAAACACACCCATTTACTTTGATTTGGAATTGCTTCCCTCCCTCCCCCTCCCCCTTTTTTTTTTAAGAGAACAATACAGCTTTTTTAGTTCATCCTGCCTCCCTGTTTCTTCTAGAGGTAGCATTTCATCATTCTTCTCAATAACTACTTGCTGTTTCCTTCCCCCCACCCCCAACCTGTTTTTCAAGTAACAGGATTGAACATCCAGACCAAAAAAATGTTTACTGGGACACGAAGTGGAGGTTTCTCTTTTTTTTCTTCACCCTTCACTGCACAAAGATTATTGGTATTAACAGCTTTATGATGCGTAGGCATCCTGCATGTTCTGCAGGCATGTGTCTTCTGGGAGATGTGAGGTTGATTGCCCTTCTCGATCAGAATTGGATTTTCCCAAAAGATAGAACAAAAGGATGGGAGAAGACAAGAAAAAGCCTTTGGCTCTGAGGTCACAGGGTCCCACCCTATGAGGCTCAGCTGCTGAGTGATTTTTCTTTTGTTACTGCACCTGAAATGACCTGAAAGAGAATGGGCATGAGTTTGGGAAGCCAGAGGGCTCTGATAAGTCCACTGCTGAAGCTGGTAGAAGTTTTACATTTAACTCTTGGGGAGAAGGAGGTCTGACTCCTCCGCAGACTGAAAGGAACAAGTAGACTAGGACCTTACCCATGTGCCAATGATCACAGAAGGGGTTCCACTATGAGGATACTGTTGAGCGTTCCCCTGCCCCACTGTGAATATTTCCCAGTCTGGTTCATACATGATCATTGTAGTGTCTTTAATCTATCCCTTAAGAGATGCAGTCTGTCTGTCCTGTGATTGTCAGCCCGAAACAGTTGGTTTTCTAGCCAGTCCTCTCACATCCAACCATCACCATCCTACCGCTGAATGCAGCGTAGTCCATGAACGGGCCCTTCAGGGAAGGCAATAGCAGGCAGTAGGAATGATGCTTCTAGGTTTCCTTGGGACACAGCTGCTTAGTGTGCAGGAAAGGAGATGGGACCATCCCTACAACCTGTCTTGCTAAAGGAGGAAAACTCAAAGGGTGAAGTTATGGAAACCCCTGGTCAGCAATCACTCAGTGCTCTGTGACTTGCGCTCCGTGCTCTTACGCTACTCATCCCACGTGTCCCAATGCAGCCGTCTCGTAAGCAGTGTGGGGAATGGTTGTTGCTCCACCAGTTTTAGAATCCACAATTGCTTCCACGGTAGGAGAGATCTTTCAATTAGAGAATTACCATCTGGTGTTTCTGACAAACACTGAGCATCCGAAAAGAATACACATTGCTACTGTCCAGGAACCACAGACAATACCAAGAGCAGTCTGTCTGGGAAGCTTCCCCACTCCCGGGCTAACGCTGCCAAATTCTATTCTCAGTCACACCAGAATAAAGCAGGAACGACCCTTGTCTTTGAGAGTTATTCTGAATTTGTACCAGTACATCCAAGAGCAAATTTAGGGCCCAAGTCTCCAACATCACAGATTGTTGGTGTTGCATTTAAACAATGCATCTCAAGAACAGAAACTGGATTGGCAGCAGAGCTTTATTGTATTTTGTTGTTTTATGGTATGACCTCATGATGTTAGGCCATCTTCTCTTGCATCTGCTAGCACTGTTATTACTGCTCATTTTGTTTTCCAGCTAAATAGCCGTATGGGTAAGTAGGTTTGGCTGTGTATTCTGCACAGCATCCTCACTTCAAAGGCCAGACACTGTTTCTCAGGCTCACAGAATCACACAGAATCACAGAGATTGGAAGGGACCTCAAAAGATCATCTAGTCCAATCCCCCTCACATGAGAATATCTTTAAAAGACCTGGAAGGAATAATTTAATCTGATGGTTTTGCAGCCTTAACATCCGTTTGCAGTTGAAGTGTATTGGCTTTGGGTTTAATAACACCTGCCTGAGTGGGGCTCTTTTTTTCTAACAGGATTCCAAGGTTGTAAGAGCTTTTCTTTATTATTTTTCTCCGCAGTCAAAATAGTGCATTTTTTGGCCTCACTTTGTTCTTGGAGACAGCGGAATCATTTTAATGGCACCTTTCCAAAAGGAGCAGATAACGTTACAGGAATTTCTGGCCCATAAAGCTGAAATTCCTAAAATTGTCAGCAATTGAGAATGGAGTCTGATGGTAGATAATGTCAAATAGTCTCATCTTACAGCAGTCACTACTAGCCCCATCTGTAACAGGAAAAATTCAGAGCAGGGCTGGAAAGGAAGCCAGGCACTTAGATTTTCCTAAATCTTTTTCTCTTAAGTTACTGCTGTGATGCTTGCTACATGTGTGCATGATCTAGCACACACTGAAAATGATGGGAGGTGGTGAGTGGGAGTGGATCTGTGTCCCCAGCATTGGTACACTGGATTTTACTCCAGTTTCAAAGCAAAACTGCACTTTACTTAGATCAACAGGCACTGGCTCAGGCCTCTGATATGGTTACATAATTTGCTCATTAAGGAGGTGCACAATAACTTTTCTTGCTCATTCATTAATTATTAATCTTATCATGGTCTCTTCTCTTGGTTTTTAGGTCTTTCAGCAAGAAAGAAAGAAGCCACTCAGAAAAAGTGGTGTTCCCAAGTTATTATCCCCATCCTCACCACAGCAGCGAGGTTGTCACCAGGTCCACCACACTGCCCGAGAACCACAAGCTCTCAGAACTTTCCAGGCCAGACAGCAGGACTTCTGAATTGGTCCCATCCCCAACAGAGGCAAGGAGTCACTATCCTGAGCAAAAGCAAGGCTTTAAACCCTTGTTCCTTAACCTTACTGCTTCTGGATCTGGCCAATCCTCCCCTAATACGCCCACCCAGACTCCCTCAGACTTCCAGAGTGCGGTTAATGGCCAGGCTCTGAGACAGCAGCATGCCAAACGAGATGCTGTTCCCCCTGAGGGCAATGGTAATATTCAGGCACAGTCTTTAGATGCTGTCCAGGATAGATCCCCCGAGACTCCCACGGAAGAAATGATGTGGAGAAGGAAATCTGGGCTGCTTCACAGATCCCTCCCACCCAAAGCGATGTGGGCTCATTTGGTCAAAGACAACAGCTACCCAAGGGCTGTGGTGTCTCCTCCAGCAGCTGGGCCAAAGTTCTCCCAGAGGTGGCAGTCCCTGCCGACTCAAAGCAGCACTTCTTCTGACCCAGAGACTCCTTCTCCCCAGGGGACAACCCATCTCCGGATCTCAGAGTCGGTCCCCCCCCCCCGCCGTTGCTGCAGGACGATGAAGACGACGAGGTGTTTGTCATGCCTTCCCAGCCCGCTGTCACTGCTCCACCCTTCTCACCCCCACTGCCATCCCGTCCTCTTCCTGAACTGAGCTCTTGCACTTCTGCAAATGGCACGGAGGAATTCCCACCTCCTCCCCCACCGACGGTGCTTGAGGCAGCTGGAGACATATCCACCAGGCTCACAGAGGAGGCCAGAGTGAGGTAAGAGAGGGCTGTAAGGCAGCGTCTCGGGCATTGTAGTGCCATATACAGTAAGATATGTGGGGCTCCAGACAAATGTGACTGACCTCCACAGCTCCCTGTGCTGCAGCGACCCACCCACAGCTGGTAGCTGAGCGGGAAGCTTGCAGAGGAGTGCACATGTTAGAAGGGGAGAGGGACAGACAGACTTGCTGCCACTAGGCTTTATTGGTTGACAAGTTCTCAGGTGATGTGTCCAAGGCAGGGCACAAAGCAAGAAGGCAAAAGTGTTTGTGTCATCCATCAGCAGATGCACAGACAGGTGCTTAGTAAGCAAGGCAAAGGGGTTTGTGGCTGAGAAACTATCCTGGTCTCCTTCTCCCTGCAGTTACTGTATGAGTTTCAGTGGAGTTGCTTCTTACTCCAGCATGAAGAGTTAAAATAGCTGCTGACTCCTTCCAGTTACTGGGTTTTGAGAGAGAACTATGAAAATCCATGACAGTTTTTCCAAACACTTGGAGTTTCCCAGAACACATTTTAGGCCTGCCACAAAATAATGCTGTTATGAAACAGTGACCATCTGCCAAGAAGTGACAACACAAATATGACACAGTAACACTCTATAGTGAATTTTTCCTGAAGGATAGGACTTTGGGCTAAGTGCCCAGCTGCTTTAACTCGGCATAGCTTCCCTTGCTCCCAAGAAGCTGCTCTGATTTCCATCTGGGAAGAATCTGGCCAGGGCTGTGGTAGCGATGGGCTTTTCCGACACAAAATGAACAAATGCATATGGATTGCTCAGGCTGGTACTCCCAGGTGCTGACACTCAGTGTCCCCAGCCTGTGAGCAGAAAACAAAGTGACTTGTCACTCACTAGTTCCTTCTGTGTTGGAACAGCAAAAGAGCAGTGTCCAAGTTGAGAGGACAATATGCTTCTGGTGCCAGTAGCTTCATACTAGGGACCTTTCCGTGTTGAAGTGAAATGTAAGAGACAAAAATAAGTGAGAGAGGAGGAAAATTTACTTGTCTTAGGCCTTCACCATATGTTCACAGTGGTCCTGTGCGGTAAGTTTATCTTCATCTCACAGAATTTTTCTGTCCATAGCGGCTTCAAAAGCTTTCCCAAAGCCCTGGCCGAGAGGGAGATAACCGGGTTGGGTACCAGTGTCGGTGAAAATAATTGGCCTCTCTTGCCACCTGCATCAAAGAGGACTAGCTCTCCATCTGCAGTGGATAAGCAGCAGCAGTTACCTGCTTCTTCTGAAGGGCCTCAAAGCTTTGATAGACAGCCCATAACTCAACCTGAAGGCAACCACAGAGAGCCAGCAGTCATCACTGGAGAGTCAGAAAACGGCAGCCTGGACTCTGGGACACTCAGCCCAGCACCTCTAGTAAAGACAAAGAAAAAGACCCCAGAGGATATTAAGTCAGAGGCTCTAGCAAAAGAAATTGTCCATAAAGACAAGTCTCTGGCTGATATCCTGGATCCAGATTCCAAAATGAAGACAACCATGGACTTAATGGAAGGGCTTTTCCCCAGTGGAACCAGCTTGCTGAAGGAGAACAACATGAAAAGGAAGATGACACAGAAGAAAGCTAGCAGGACGCTGGTTGAAGATGACACGTAAGCACTTGTTGTTTGGGTTGTGGGCTAGTGTCGCAGCAGAACCCACTGCTTGCTTGCTTGCTTGCTTTTAAGGACAAGCCTGTGCTGAATTTTTCTGCGTCTGTATAGGTGGACACTGGCAGAGAGTGAGTTTCTCAGTTCCCAGGCGTGAGGACCGGCAGGGCACTTCTGAATGGGGCCCTTTCTCATGAGCCCCGCTGTACGTGTGGCCTTTGAGCTCACCTCTCTGGGCTGTGTAGAAAACAACGCTGAGCTTGGGCAGGAAATGAAGCATCTCTGGAGATGTGATTTGATTTTGCCATCTTAACCTTTGTAATCTGAAGCAATTCGGTCCAAAGCACAGTTAGCAGAGATACAAGAGTAAAATCAGGACCAAAACAGTGACAGGCAGAAAGATACCGAGAGGCCAGATTTTTGAAGGAGGGATGTGGGCGCGCACTTACTACAGGGGGATGCAAAGATCAGCCCAAGTCCTCCTGTGTGTTTTTTTTAAGATAGAGATTCCCAAGTGACAGCTGGAGAACCATATAGAAATATGTTGTAATACATCATGCCAGATAAGATGGTCAATCTAGCCATCACCAGCTGAGCTGTGCTGATTTACCTTCAGCAAGGATCTATTCCCCTCTAGTGCTGTTAACCAGGCAACTTTGAAGCAGAGCAGCTGCCCTGTTCTGTGCTGGGGAGAGGTATGAAAGCAGCTGACATGCACCCTCTGATGGCAGGAATCAGCCATTTCCGTGGTGGTTAATAACTCTGGGAAGGTACCCAAGAGGGAGGGAGTGCTGGAAAACCATGGATCTAGGCATGGGAAAAAGTCAGGCTCAGACTGAAGTCCTCCTTTTTGTTCACTGTGGTGTAGGAGAGAAGAAAAGGAAGCTCCTGTAACCCTCGTCACCTGTCCTGCTTATTACAGTGTTTCAGCACCCAAAGCAGAACTGCTGAATAAAATCAAGGACTTGCCAGAAGAAGTAGATGAGGAAGAGGAGCTGCTGGACATCAATGAGAAGAAGGTAAATTCAGCACATGCCACCATTTGCTGGTTACATTTCCTGAAATAAGAGTAAGCCCCCCAGTAAGGTGCATTTCAATTTGATGTCAGCTTTTGGCTGTCCCAAGTTGCCTGGGGGCTGGGTGCATTTAGGCCACCTGCGAAGCTTCGCTAGGGTGGCACAGATGGAAGGAAGAGAGCTAATCTGAGTACTCACTGCAAACTGGAGTATAAATCTTGCACAGCCCTGAGGCAGGCCTCTGTTACGCCAGATGCTGAGCGTACAGGTTGTAAGAGGCAATCCATGTCTCGTAGTAAGGAAGGAAAAGGGAGAGAAGTGACTTGAACCTGGACACCTCGGGTTCAAAACAGGAGCAGAGTCCAGCTAGCGACTGCATGGTCTGAGTGCATGAGGTTTCGCTGTAGGATTTTCCTCTTCAGTGAAGACAATTTACTCATTTTACCTGTTCTCTGCCCTCCCTGCCTCCAGAGAAACATTGGTTACTCTTTTTCCTCCACACTTCATTGTCTCACTGACCTGCTGACAGCCATGTGCACCTCAGCATCTCAGATAAGTTGGGTGGCAGGAGAACAGGGCGGGAGAGGAGGAGACGTTTTCCTTTTTTACCATGGGTACATTTCACTGAGGGATGGCCCCTGCAGTTCTTGCTGTAGGCTTGGCTGCTTTGTCTTCCAGGGCTTTTGCAGGGCCTTCTAATTTGCCCCTGTGGAAGTCTGACATGGGTTACCTGGTAATTACAGACATGTTGCAAAGCTCACAGATCCCAAGGAGCCACAGGGGGGTACTTGCCTGTCTGTGCCTCCCTTCACACACCTACTGCCTTGGTTTCAAAAGCAGCTGTGCCTGCCTGCCTGTAAATTTAAAACATCCTGGGCAGAGTAGCACAGCCCATATTTCATGCTGTTTGGACAACAGCAGAGTTTAAACATACTGAAGGATACAAATATTTGTGCAAGTCCCATGTGCTATTAATACAGTACTTAATTCTTCCTGCAGTGAAATCAGGCATGGATTTAAAGAAAGACTCCCAAAGTCAGACCTCTCTGAGAACTCATAGAGAGAACTCTGTGAGAACTCACATATCTCTAGCACAACTCCACATTTTCTCTCTGGGTCCTCATCCCCATGCCAAATGTAAAAAAAAAAGCAGAGAGAAGACATGAGGCTGTGTGATGTTTATGAGTATCCAGTTTGTCCTGCAGCCCTGACTTGGAGAGCTCACCTCTCTTTGTCATATTTCCTTACTGTTTCTGTTCTCAGCTTTGACCTGCTAAGCAAAATCTGCTCCCTACCAGGCTTTAATACAGTCACAGCTGGAATGGGACCTCCATCAAAATGCTCCATAACACAAATGATGAGTACTAAGTGAGTAATTAGCCATATTTTGTGGAGCATTTAAGATGCAAGTGTAGGACCCTCTCACATCTTTAGGAGCTGTCATACCATGGCACTGGGATGGGTTAGAGACACTTGTCGTGCCTGCCATCCCTTATTTCTGTAGTTCTCCAGAGATTCTGGGTAGCAAATCTACACACATAGATCATGCATGTGTTGCTAATCAAAAGCATTTGCCTGAGGCCTTTGTCTGCTGCTTTAATTATCTGTCCCAAGCCATTGGTTGTAGGACACGCAGCTTCAGAGGGGTGCGTGTCCCCAGACAAGACAGGGGTGCTGCTCCAAGGAGCCGGTGGACATCCTGCAAGCATCTGACAAGCCTGCAAGTAGATGTGAGCGTGCCGTGGAGGACAAGTCCCAGGCCTCAAAGGTTACATGTGCATGGAAAAACAGAAATAGATGGGAGCTATTAGGCCCAGACAGCAAGATCTGCCTGGCATGTTTGTTGGTGGTCTGTGTGAAGGAACATTTGCGTAGGCATTGTCTGAGAGAGCAGCTGCTCTGACAGGTCATTTGGATAAAGCAAGCTCATTTCCATTGTAAGTATGCAAAGGAGCTATATTGGTTGGCATTCGGGGTCGCAGGAGAGTCACTGATTAATGAACACAGAGCAAGTATTTCGCAGTCCCCACCCAGCTTCCATGCCTTCAGAACAAAGGTACGTCACTCACAGCCGTCCTGTGGCCTCCTGCTACAGTTGGAGGGCAAGTCTGCACCTTGAGCAAAGCTCCCAGAGCAGGAACAGCTGTCAGTTCTGAGCAGCTTGGTCCTCCCAAAACCTGTCGAGGTTAATGCCAAACTTGGTGTCCAGCCCAGGGTTTTCCCCCCTGGTATCACAATCATTGAAAACAGATCCCTCCTTTTGCTCCTTAGGATTTGGTCCAGCAATCAACTGGTGAGGACCTCAGGTCTTTCTTTTGAAGGTGGCATTAGAATCACAGAAGTTGGAAGGGACCTTAAAGCTCATCCAGTTCCAACGCCCCTGCCAGCAGCAGGGACACCTTCCACTAGACCAGGTTGCTCAAAGCCTCATCCAACCTGGCCTTGAACACTTCCAGGGAGGAGCAGCCACAGCTTCTCTGGCCAACCTGGGACACTGTCTCACCACCCTCACACCAAAGAATTTCTTCCTCACATCTCATCTCCATCTCGCCTCTTCCACTTTCAAGCCATCCCCCCTTGTTCTGTCACTCCCTGCCCTTGGTCAAAGTCCCTCCCCAGCCTTCCTGGAGCCCCTTCAGGTACTGGGAGGCCACTAGAAGGTCTCCCCAGAGCCTTCTCTTCTCCAGGCTGAACAGCCCCAACTCTCTCAGCCTGTCCTCACAGCAGAGCTGCTCCAGCCCTCACATCATCCTCGTGGCCTCCTCTGGACTGGCTCCAGTAGGTCCATGTCCTTCTTATGTAGACACATGCAAAGTGTACCATCTAGTGGTGTCTGCCTAAACAGTGCTGCTAACTGCCCTGCTGCAGAACCAGCCTTTCAAACCCCACATGAAACTGTCACACCATTTAATGTCTGTTGTGGAAGAGCACCTTGCCTGCCGTTTGTGGGAGTGCCCAGAGAGAGAACCAATCCCAGCCGCCCTGCTCTGTGGTTTTGGTTTTGTCCTTGCCTGTGCCTTCTGCTGCCTTTAGCCATGCAGCCTCACTCTGAGCAGCGTAGTTGTCTTCTCTGTGGAGTCATTTATTCACATGGAACGGTTGTGGCTGCTTGTTTACACACAGAGGAACCAATTCTGCAGGTGTGAACTAGGGGTGATGGCAGCAGCCCCATGCTTTTTGATTCTCCATAAAGGCAGACTTTTAACTGTTCACTGATAGTAACAACCATCACTAAACCCTACTTTGGATCTCAGCACTTGGATAAATACATAGAAAATGTCTTTGGTTTTCCCTGGAGTTGCTGTGGTGCTAGCACTGATGCTGATGCTTGAAAGATGCACGTGTCCAGTACGGGGCTTTGCAGAGTCCTTCAGTGGTGCTTAGGGACATGGTTTAGTGGTGGCCTTGGCAGTGTTAGGTTTACAGTTGGACTTGATGATCTTCAAGGTCTTTTCCAACCTAAATGATTCTATGATGATTCAGCTATAAACTTTGAGATAATATTTTCAGGCAACCTTGTGATTTACTTCTGTTTCACCCTGCAGTGTTTGTATGCAGAAGAGACTGAAGAGACTGAAAATACCCAACCCTTGTACGAAGAGCTTTTCCTGCTCTTTGTGCTCTCAGTCCTGACTAAACAGAAGCAAGAATTGCAAGCCCCAGGCCATAGGATTCTGCTTTTGCATTTGTCTTTCCCCTAAATCTTAACATAAATCAGGATCTCCAGCACATGTGCAGCACTGAACCCTGGGGGGCCACCTTTTCTTTGGCAGTGAAACAGCATTTTCACAACATGGGTGTGTGCCCTCCATGTCTTTGCTCAGTCACTAAGTAAATTTAGAGCATCCTTGGTGTAAATGCTTGCTGGGTACCTCTCTGTGTGAGGCAGTGCCTGCACAGGCAGGGAGATTTGGTCACGGTTGAATCTGAGGCTTGTGCCTCAACACTGAGGTGGCCGAGTAAGGAGCAGTCAGTAGATTCAGGGTTCTAGAGGAGGGGGAAATATGTAGCAATTCCTTCTTTCTTGCTAAGCCATATGTAACTAGTAAGCATCAGCTCAGCCTCCTGTCCTGCCATTAATACAGCTTAAATTCATTGTTGTTGTTTTGTCCGGTTCTGGGTCGTAAAAAATAAAACATCCAAAGATTAAATTTTAGGCTGGGGCAGGGAGTGGGGAATATGCAGATGTGGCTGCAACTCTGTTTCCATCTGAGGCTTTAAAGAATCTACATCCTTCAATTGTAGGTAGCTGGGTATCAGAATATGGTACAATAAATCAGATGTCTCTTTTATAACTGTTGGTTGATGGTAGAACAAATGTATCTTCATGCAATCTGATCAGGTATTCAGATTGTCGCCTAGATGTGGAAATTCAGTTTTCTCTGTTTCCTCCTTAACATCTTCTTTGTCAGTTGTTGCCGACTTGACCCTGCTGCTCAGGAACTGCAGCCATATCCTCTTGTTGTCGTCATCCATATGACCAGGGTGATCAGGGTAATGACCGATGTGGCAATGTGTTTCCCTTCTGACAGGCTGAGCTCATCGGGAGCTTGACCCACAAACTGGAAATCCTGAAGGAAGCCAAGGAAAGCCTGCTTGCAGACATTAAGATGAATAATGCTCTTGGAGAGGAGGTGGAGCTGTTGATCAGCAAGCTATGCAAACCCAACGAGTTTGACAAGTACAAGATGTTCATTGGCGATTTGGATAAGGTGGTGAACCTCTTGCTCTCCCTCTCAGGACGCCTGGCCCGCGTAGAGAACGTTCTGAGTAATCTAGGGGAAAATGCCAACAGTGAAGAGCGGGTACGTATCTGCACAACCAGAGCCTCTCGGCCTTTTTTGGGATGTGGGACAGCAGCAGCCGCAAGAATGTGCTCGTGTAAGTTAAGACCTCCAAAGGCTCACAGGAAGGCGGGTGTCTTAGTGCTTACATATAAGCCCTAGCAAACGTTCTGTCCCTTCCAGTCTTGTCATGGTTTGTATAAATGTCTCAGATCCTGCAGCTTTTGTCATGAAACAGAACGGCCGTGTTTGGGACAGCTTGTCTGTGACCCGTGGCTGGGGGAAAGGCTGTGGTGTTGTGTCTTGTGGAACAACCCACTGCCTTTTGCCTCAACTGAAGCCACGTTGTAACATTCTTTGGGTGGTTGTGAGAGACAACGCCAGTTTTTCCTGGTGGTTGTTGCTTTCAAGCAAGTTTTCCTGACTTTCTTGGAGCACTTTCTGCCTCCCAGTGACTGGAACGTTGAGAGTCTGATTCAGTGGGATTCGCATTCAGTCCGTAGTGAGGAATTCATCTTCCTCCCCAGGCTTTTGACTGTGCATCTGGGAGCTTAGCAGCCATCCTGCCTCCCCCAGAGGTGGCAAACATGGTGTCGGGGGGAAGGAGAGGGGGGCTCACTGAGTTAGGTGCTGCTCATACTGAAGCTTTGTCTCTGGTGTGTGCAGAGTTCGCTGAACGAGAAGAGGAAACTGCTGGCTGGCCAGCACGAAGATGCCCGGGAACTGAAGGAAAACCTTGACCGTCGAGAACGGGTGGTCTTGGAGATCCTGGGTAACTACCTCTCTGAGGAACAGCTCCAGGATTACCAGCACTTTGTAAAGATGAAGTCCGCGCTCCTCATAGAGCAGCGAGAGCTAGATGATAAAATCAAACTGGGTCAGGAACAGCTCAAGTGCCTGATGGAGAGCCTGCCCACAGACTTCATGCCCAGGGATGCAACAGCAGCAGCTGCCCTAGCTGCAGCACTTGCTACCTCCGCCGGGACCGGTGGTAAAACACCTCCAGCGGTCCCTTCCTCACTCTAACCTTTCCCAGGTGGACCTGGGATACAGTCCTCCCGCTCGAGTCTGTTTAATCCAAGTACTTGGCAGATGGTTCTCCACAAAGACAATGAACAGAGACAGGTTTAAAACGAGATTTTAATGAAGGAAAAAGATAGCAATAATAAAGGTTTTCTTTTCCTTTCCTTCCACCTCTGCTTTCTGGAAACTTAAATCAATGTGGAGGGAAGTCTCCTGCCAGAGGAAGACTCTCACGAGAATTAAACACATTACCTTTAATAAAAAAACATGAACTTCTCTTTTCCCTCCCTTTCCTGCCTACCTGGCACCTCATTAAATAATGAAGGATCTAAAAGAACGAAGCCTTAAAAATAAAACCAACCCATTCTACTGAACATTATTGATATTTATATTTTTTAAAGGACAAGACAGAATGTGTAAGTTTTTTGTACATACTCTAATCAGTTACTTGATTCTACTTTGTTCTGTATGTAGAAAAGACATTTAATTTTGTATTTTGTGAAAACCTTAACAAAAAGAGGGAACCCCAAAGATAGTCACGCATTAGCTTGGAACATCTCTTCGTGGTTTTGTTGCTGTTGTTGTTGTTGTTTTTTAATATAATAAAGGGCTACCAGAAGAAGCTTCAACCTGTTTCAACACATGCTAAGGATACCATTAAGTGGCCTTGTGAAGGGGATTTAGGCCAGGAAAATACAATCTTTCCTCTTCTGGATCTTGTGATCCACTGATTGTGGAGTTTAAATGTGGGTTTATGAGAACCTTCATCTCAGGAGTCCAGGTTAGCGTGAAGTAAGGGACTCAGGTCTGGACTGTGGGAGCATGGGGGACATCTTTGTTCTGAATTATCTAACTCATGACCTGGGTTAGTGCTGCAGCCTGAATGTATTTTCCATGAGATGTGAGAGGGATCTCTAATTTAGACGTTATTTCTAGGCCTGTTTTTGTGAAGGGATGATGTACTCTAGGACTTTCTCCACATAGCCATACCTCATTTATCTGAACCCACTTAATCAGAAATTATTTTGCAAGCTAGAAGAGGCATTAATGAAATCCGGTATTCTCTTCCTCCCCACAGAAATCACACATATGTCATGAGAATGTTGTGTACCCTGGTTAGACAGACAAGAGCCTGCCATAAAGACAATTGGATTATTTCTTAGTCAGGGCAACCTGGAGCAACTCAATTTGCCCGACTGAACTTTACCTTATCAGCTTATCAGGCACTGGAGGATTGTTGCCAGTTTGCAGTCAGCGAAGCAGATCGGGGCCATATGGAACGTGCTTTCCTGTCTAACAAGCTGCATCACTGTTTAAACGAAATGGCTAGAAGCTGCATGAAGAGATTACCACCGTGGCTGATGATCCAGATGCAGGTCATCTCTCTTCTAACCTTGCAGAGATTTCCTGCTGCAACAGCGATTCAAGCTTCTCCTTTCTCCAGGGTATTGCATTGTTCATCTCATCCTATCCTGGCATGAGGACCAGAGCAGAGATTTTAGTCATGTAGTTTTTAAGTCCATTCATTTTCAATTTCAACTCTAGCACGTGACTGAAAATTACAACATTCATTGCTTTCAGTGCTGGTTTTAAAGCCCTCCCCCCCTTTTTTTTTAATATCTCACATCCTAGCTCTTCCACGGGCAGCTTGGCAGACTAAAGAAAATGCCAAAGCCTTTCTGTCATATCAAGCATCAATTCTCTAATATTCATAAGAAAATCGACCTGGTTTTGTAATGCTTTTTGAAGCAGTAAGCCAATACTTGTCATGACAGCAAACATATCCTTTTCATTACTGAGTTTGAACGCTGTTCAGGCTCATACAGCATTTCATGAGAACCCTAAGCAGGGGACTGATTTTTTATGCCTTAATAGTGGAATTAAAAACAAAATTGGAGGGAAAAGTATTTGGGGGGTCACTCAAGAATAATTATTTGTAGAGTTTCAGGAAAACAGTGGGGGGAGCTGTTTCAAGCCGATCAAAACATTTCATTTTTGTTCTAAAAAACCCAAAACTCTACACAGTGTTTCAGTTTAGTTTATCATATTTAAAAGTTGCTTTCATTTAGATTTTTATTTTTTTTTACAGTCACCCTTCCATCTTACGCTTACCAAAACAAATCAAAAAGACTTGGCAAATCTGGCAGGCTTTGTGAACAGCTTGGGACCAGCCCACAGTGTATTTTCCATTTAGTAAGTTCCTTCCTGGAAAAGAAAGCCCTGCAGTCTACCCTCAGATCAGGAAGAGCCTCCCATCCAAACAAGGTCTGCCTGCTTGCTCCAGGAACCAGCAGTGACTTCAGGGGAGCACCTTGGGCTGTGCACGCTGCGAGCTCCAGCCACCTTCACCCACACGGGATGCACAACTGACGGCGATTGTAACTCTTCACGTCAGCGTTACGCCGCGAGTCAAGTGTTTCCAAGCAGCAGGCAGTCGGCCAGCCTTGTGGTGGTGGTATATAAGGCTGTACTCAATAGTGTGTAGAACAATTCTTTTGATTCCAGATAAAAATTTTGAAGTTAAGGGCTCATGGTGGTTTACAGGAAATTTCAGATGGTTGGCATTGCTCTGTGGTCCAGCAAGTTTGGGGGTTGATGATGGAAGTCCTGCATGTGCTCTCACTATACACACAAGCATCAGCTAATGAGGCAAGTGTTGGTTACTTACATTTCTATAACAGCTTAGATCTTCAGGTAAAAATTGAGTTGAAGCCCATATTTCTGTTGTAAGCACTGGTAAGTTTATCATTAGGGAAACAGTCTTTGCACAACAATTGCTCCCCTAACTCCAGGTTTTGCTCGGTTTGGTAGAAGCACATCTTGACATGTATTTAAAGGTAATTAAGCATTGGACAAGCCAGTAGATTTACTTTTCAGTGCCTTTGCCAAAAAAGGGGAACCTATTCGTTGTTCCTTCTCCCTATTTGCTTTTCTCTTGTGTTTTTAAAAATAATAGAGTATAATGGGAATTAAATTTCCCAGAGTGATGACATGACTTCATGGGACTGGAATACCATGGACAGAATTTTACACTTACTGTCTAGTCCTGGTAAATTTACAGAAAAGAACCTGAATTTTGCATCTGAGATTTTTAGATCTGAACCTGTAGTTATGTGGCAGCAGTGGAGAAAACCAGTACACTAGATACAGCGAGCGTGATTTGCATTGCTACCCCTTCCCCAAAATGCAGTGTCTTGTACATCCCAGAGCTGGGCTATTTCCCTTTGCTAATGAGCAGGGGCTAAACAGTACAGTTAAAACCAAATGATTCCAAACACATCTTGTAACAAACAGTGGTTCTCAACTGGTGGGCATTTTTGCTAAAAATAAGTATTATTTTTTATAATTGAAGCATCTATTTGTGTTCCTGGATTGGAATACCCTACCTCCCATGCTGCCACAGGGATATTGAAGCAGGGCTTTTAAACCTAGCTCTCAGGAAGTCCTCACATGCTTTTAGCACCATGCTGCACCTACAGTCTGATCAGCCGTGCTGTGCCACGTGATGTAAGTGCTGTGAAAATCTACTCATCCGACTTACAATTTGCTGCTTTTTTTTTTAATCAGAGCCCTTGGGCAATTGATGGTCACAAGAAATTTACGTCAGGTGCTTTCCTCAAGACTAAATCTAGTAAAAGAATGTTTACATACTAGGGTTTCTTGGTTGTAGATTTATACACAAGATCTTTTGTGAGGGTTGCCTATAAAATCAGTCAAACATAAGAGCACCAAAATAGTTTATGCATCAGGCCTGATCCATCATCTCTACAACTCAGCTGCTGTTGTGATTGTTTAGACTGGTAATTAAGGGAAGCAAGCAAACCAAACTAGACAGCATTTCCTAGTCCCTCTACACAAATCCTGGATATTAACACGAGCAGTGACTTGTAATTTGCAAAATGGGCAACAGAGCGAGCTTTTCACAGGAGAGCCCATGTTTTAAATTGGTGTGAGCAAACTAGGGGCACATCTAGAGACCCGGACCTCAGGTTTCTCCGTGCCTTATTCAGCCATCCACCAAGCCAGTGTTTACATCTAGGCTTGATTGATGACAGCTGTTTCTTCCTTTATATCCCTTCCAGAAGGGATGTATGTTGCCCATGGGATGGCATGATGGTTTGGCTATGTTTCTGTCTGTTGCTCGTGCCTCTGCACATAAACCAAGTGTCGTACACCTCTCGTGCATTACAGGGCTTGTCTAACAACGTGTTACTGAACAAACATCGTGTGTGTTGTGCAACTGAATGTATTTCTGTGGCCAGAGTGGTCTCAGTGTAGGAGATGGTCCTTTCCTGCCTGGTTTGACTGGAGTCTGCTGTCCCTCTTCAATAGAAACTGCAGAAATAGGCTGAATTCAGGGTGTTAAGTAGCCTGGGGGGCCATTGCCAGGTGCTTATATACATGCAGTTTATATGTATACAGTAATACAACCTCTCCAGCTGTAGCTCCAGCTTTTGTGCAGCTTGCTGCACATCAGTGATAAAAATCCTTACAAAAATCTGCTTTCTTGTGGCCCCGTTACAAGATGGCGGGGAGCTGGTGCCAGCCCTCAGCTGAGCTTGTGGGGGGTGTCATGCCCCTCTGCCTGGATTGGGATTGGAGATTAGGAAAAAGGGCTCATTTTTCTCTAAACTGTAAAGAAAACATGGTCCATGTGATGCAAGCAGCTTTTTTCCTCTGTGATTTGCAGCTTGAGACCATGCCTTTCTGCTAGGGTTGCTCAGAGAGCGGATAGCCTTAAAATGAGACAAGAAAAGCCAGCAGTACTTCTTTTGTTCATGTTCATTCTAGCACCAGATTAATTTTTAGGACTGAAATTCAAAATAAATAATAAATAAAAATCAGCTGAGGAGAATAAGAGCTCATGAAAGCACAACCAAAACAGCTTATGAGGGACCCGCTTTTGCACAGCTTGTTTTGCCACAGGTGTTTTTGTTCGCTGAGCTAAAGTAAAAAGGTGATTTTAAAAAAAAGAAAGTTCCAGACAAACTTAGAAAGAATGGCCTTTGACCATGAGAAGCCATTGCGGGAGGTCTGGGAGGAGAAAGCAGCTTTCTCCAGAAGCTTCTCTGGGCTCCCCAGGCTGGTTTTGCAGCGGGCGCCATTTTCCCTCATGAGGGGACCGGGCGGGGCAGCCTCACGCCTCAGCCGCCATTTGCCTCAGGCTGCTGAGGGCAGCGCAGCATGGGGGGGACACCTGGGGACACCCCAGCACCCAGCTCTCCCCAAAACCTCCAAAAATGAGAGCAGGGCTGGCTGCCCACCCCTCCGAGCCTGGTTTTTTATGGTTAACACCTGTGGGGTAATCAGGGCTAACGAGGGGCAGCTGGGCTGGGGGGCAGCCGGCCAGTGGCCCTCACAGAGGCACCGCAGGAGGACGCACACCTCAGCCTGAAGCCTGCTGGAAAAAGGTAAGTACATATGGATTTTTATACATTTTCTTCATTCATGTGGGAAGGTTTTGCAGCCTGTGCCTGCCTGTGAAGCTGGGTTGGGGTTGTAGGGGGAAAAAACATCGCAGTTCGTTGGAAAGCAGGCGCCTCGGGGGTTGGTTTCCACAGGGGTGCCCTCAAAGGGAGGGCCCTGGCTTGTGGGGACATGACGGTGCATGTATCCAGGGGGTCTCAGCATGGTATGCAGGCCCAGTGGTGTCCCCCAGTTGTGAGGAAGGACTTGTCCTCATCCCTTGGCTCCTGTCCCCAGACTGCTCACCATGGTCTATACCTGTGTGACCCCAAGGACTTGGTATCCCATACTAGCAACCTTGTGCTCAGACCTCCATTACGCTATAGGAAAGGGGAATTGTGTGGTGGTTGATTTCCCTTGCTCTGCACCAGAATGTGGGGCCAGTTATCAGGTAATGCAGGTTAGAGTTTGAGGCTGACTTTCTGAAAATAAGTGACAGAAATTCCCTTTGGTTTTAAGTGTTGCAGCTGGGGCCAGGGGGGTGGGAGGTGAGAAGACAAAGAAGGCACAACTGAGTGCTCTTACAAAGCTGGCTGGTGGTCACCTTTTCGGCTTGTACAATAGATGTCTGTTAATTTCTTATGTCTGTTGCTTGGAAGAAATTGTATTGCACCTTTTTTTGCTTGTAAATTTCAGGGGAAAGTGACACAGCTGGTTTCCCATGCCCCAGCACAACCTGAATCACCCACTGGCTTCCCTCACACTCTCCTGCACATGGTTACACCATGCACAATTTCTGTGTGCAGTGTCTCACAACTGTCTTTCGAGGCTGTGCTGAACAGTGTCACATGCATGCTTGTGTAGCTACAGAGTCACTTGGGTGGCCTATTTCTGTCAAGTGAAGTTAATGCAAAGTGCTCAGGGAGAAGTTATTTTTTGAGAAGACAAAACTGCTGGTCTGTCTTAGTTACTGCTACTCTTTTAGATCCTGCACAAGATTTTAATTTCTGTCACATCTGCTGTTTCCAAACTAATTTCTTCTGCAATTGGGTATTTGTTCTCCTCTTCCTAGATATGAAGTGATAACACAAATCACTTAATTTGTGTTCCTAGAATCATTTAGTTTGGAAAAGACCCTTAAGATCATAGGGTCCACCTGTTAACCTAACACTACTAAGTCCAGCACTAAACCATGTCCCTAAGCACCACATCTATATGTCTTTTAAATACCTCCAGGGACAGGGACTGAGCCACTTCCCTGGGCAGTGTGCCCCAATATTTGACAACCCTGAATAAATTTTTCTTAATATCCAATCTAAATCTCCATATTATAACATAAAGCCTCACACCTGTTTCCCAGGGTCTTCGTGGTCCCCTTTTCCCTCTCCCTGATGCTGTTAGGAAATAAAGCAGTGCCAGTTTGCTTTCTGGTGTAGAGGCTAACTTGGCATTAGAAAACATGCAGGATTCTGCAAATGCATCCCCCTTTGACAGGGATCTGTCTTATTGTTCCCACTGTCCTCCCTTTTCTCTTAGTGTTCAGGCAACCAAGGGGCAGATTTGTCCTGTAGGCTCTTGGCTCCTGTCAGGATGTGTTGCTGGACTGCAAGACTGACTACACACTACGCAGGATTTAACTAAAAAAAGAAAACACACACCCTTAGGCCATGCTGTGGTGCTTCCTGCTCCTCCCCAAAGCAAGCAGGGCTCGGGGTCCTCCCAGAAATAGTGACAAGATGAGTTAACCTTGCACTTCCAGGAGACCATATACTGTCACATTCAGTGTGACTATCTGCCTGCAGTAGGACAGGGTGTTTTTGCTTTCCTGATTGTTCTAGCAGAAGAGAAGTCTTGGCATCACTCTAGGAGCCAGCCAGGGCACTCTACATTTACTCTGCCTGTTTACCAGTGTCACTTATAGGAACTGGAATATTTATAGCTCTGGGACATGGGAGAACAAAACTCAAGAGGCAGGAAGTGCTGGCAAAGGCATGCTTCCTTCCTACCCTTTCTCTTGTTTTGTGGTCTCCTTAGTGGTAGCTGCCAGTGTTAGAAAGCAGGATATGCCTAATTAACTGTGGTGGAAAGTAGAACAGAGGGGTAGCCCTCATGAAGGCACTGTCTGTACCCTGAGCATAGCAGTCAGGCAGGCTTGTGGCTAACCTACCTAGAAATCAGGACTGCCAGTTCAGCAAGCAAAAATGAGATCAGCTTTACTCTTGTCAGTGCTGAGAGACATTCACCTCATCTAATCAGGGCAGTCAGGACAGAGACAGCAGAGGGACCAGCTCTCCTCTGCCTCTGTTAAGTGCTTGTACACTTCATCATTTAGGTTACCTTCAATCAGATAACGTAACACAGGGATGGGATAGGGGGGGGGAAGAAACAAGGCAAAAGTCATCCTCTTTTTTCCCCCCAGTCCCCCATCCCAAGTGCAAATAGCCTTCTAAAATACATAAATAAATCAAAACTTACTCGACAAGGCAGAGCATCAGCAAGATGGAAGCAAGACTTGTCTTTACATGTTGATAGGATGTAAACACATCCTATGCTGTAAATAACGCAGGACAGGAATTATAAGCATCATTATCTGTGCCCTGTCAGGGTCCAATGAGGTAGCCCAGCAGCACAGCCAGGCTCCTGCCATGCAGGCTACTTGCCATCTCTGTCCTGCTCCCACACAAGAGATGGGTTACAGCAACCTCTTCCCCACCCTCCCAGCAGCAGCATAGCGGAAACTTTAGCTGAACTTTGAGACTGTGGCAGAGCCCTTTGATGTGTTCCACAGACACCTTTACCTCCCTCGAGGGACAGGTGCCCAGAAAGCCTCCTGCTTATTTGCACATGAAGTCCCTTGCTATCATTAGCTGCATCAGCTCTAGAGAACAAAGAGGAAGAGCCCTACCTATCCATAGTCACAGAAGGGTTGAGGTCTGAAGGGACCTCTGAAGGTCACCTAGTCCAACCACCCTTCTCAAGCAGGGACTCCTAGAGCACATGAACCAGGATTTTGCCCAGAGGGTTTTTTATTATCTCCAAGGAGGCAGATTCCACACCCTGTCTGGGCAGCCTGTTCCAGTGCTGTGGCACCCTCACACTACAGAAGTTCTTCCTTATGTTCAGGTGGAACTTCCTATGCTGCAGTTTATACCCCTTGCCTCTCATCCTATTGTTGGGTGCCCATGAGAAGAATCTGGCCCCATCCTCTAGACCCTCTCCCTTTAGATATTTATAAACATTAATCAGATCCCCTCTGAGTCATCTTTTCTCCAGCTGAACAGGCCCAACTCCCTCAGCCTTTCCTCATATGGAAGATCCTCCAGTGTCACCATGTCTGTGCCCACAGGGTGACTGGCAAGACACAGCTCCAGCTCATGCCCTTACGGCAGAGCTGTGAGAAGGCCTCTGTAGCAAGGGTTATCAGACAGCAGGGAGAAAAGGACATGAATAAAACAGGAGGGTCCACCCTCCAAAGCAAATCCCCCATCAGTCATGGGGATGCCCAGCTCTGGGGCAGCTGCTGCAGTACAGATCTGTGCAATGTCACCACCATGCAGCAGTTGTGCTGACAGGAAAGCAACAGGCTTGCAGCCTGTCACCCTCCCCATCAAAAGCCTTCCAGTGGCTGAAATACTCTGCAGAGTGGTATTGCCCCTACCCAAGCAGGAGGCCCAACTGCTCAGCTGTTGAGAGGAGCAGCTGATGCAGCCCAAGCCTGGAGCAGACCTGCTGAGAGAGATTAGCCAACAGGAGTCAAATTCCACCATTTCAGCAGCATTTGGCTAAGGAAAACCTCACCAGCACAGGCAGTTACCAGCTGAGCTGCACTGGGGCAGCACTGCTGTAGCTTCAGCAGGCACAGAGGCAGCCCCAAACCCGAGCTCCCAGATCTCCACAGCAGACAGGACTTCTTTACCTTTCATCAGGTCCTCAAACGCTGCAGCAATCCCAACTCAAGCCCTGTCCTGGGTAGGCACAGCTAGCAGGCAGCTGGGGAACAGCAGTAGCAGACACACTCCAGGGCATTGCACAAGCAGAGCAAAGAAGTTGTAAGCAAAAGAGACTGTTTCCTAAGGTTTTTCCTTTTCTCTTTGGTCTGCCTAACTGCAGCTAGTTGTGCTTGGTGCACTCAGGGTTTAATACCTCTAGTAGCCTTGTTCAGTACAGCCCTCAGGCTGTATCCAGAGCTTAGCAGCCAAGTGTTACAGACATGGACCCACTGACTGCCACATGGCTTGTCACCCATACCTGCCATATTGCTAAGCCACTGACTTCACAGTTCAACATGCTACTGGGTCTCTGACAGTGTCAGGACCACAGTTAGTGAACCAGCACAGCCAGCCTGGATCCTCTCAAGACCTCACTCCTAAGCTTTCTGTTAGGCTTCACCTTACACTCCACATCTCTTCCCTTGACAAGTGCAGTTAGCCTGACTTGCCTGCTCTTCTCTACTCCTGAAGTACACTAGTGCCAGCCTACAATGCACCCAACTGCTCAACACATTCTTGGAAAGCAAAGCTGTTTGCAAGAGCACAAGCCACGCCCTAGTCCCTGTCAGTTCCCCATCCCCAGCAGGGAGATGGGAGCACCACTACTTGGTCAGAGATGGCACAAGGCATGTCCAACATAGATTTGTTTGAGCTTCCCTGGCTGGGATTACTCCCAGAGGTTAGAAACCAAACAGCCAGGGACCACTCACTGCAGCAAAAAGGGTCAAGGGAGCAACTACTGCTAAGGGAGCTCTATTCACAGTAAGTCATGCTGTGCCTGGCACGTGGTCTAACTCACAGCCAGCTGCAAGGCAACTCTAAGTAGGCACATACATGGATACAGACCCATTGCCACTGCCCACCCCTGGAGCACACACAGGAGCAAGCACATTAGAGCAGAAAACAGCAGAGGAAGCAGCCATTGCAAGTTTGGGTTTATTTCACTATGCAGGTTAGAGAAACAAAACAAACCAAGCTGTAGCTAATCACTGAACTTGATAGCTTTGACTTTAAAGTCACCCTCCACAGCCAGGTATTCGATCTTCTCCATGCCTAGCCGATTAGGGAACTGGAACTCCACCTCGGGCAGCTTCACCGTTGCCTCTGTTTCATTGAAGGAGACGCAGATCTGTAAAGAGCCAGAAGAAAGCAGGCTAACACATCACCACTCATAAGCCTCTCTTCCCTCCAGTCTGGGCAGGACAGATGAGGTGGCTGTTGGTCTCAAGGCCATGCCCACTAACTCAGCCTCCTGCCTGCCAAGCAGAGCCACAGAGGGGAGGAGGAAGCTTGGTTGCTCTGCTCCAAGGTCAGCTCCAAGCTCAAAGGGATAAGACAGACCCAGTCTGAATCCCAGGTCAGTGTTTTAATTGTTCCTACTCCTGGGGCTTGCAAAGGCAGGCCAGAGCTGAGCACAACACATCTGAGCTGTTAGGCATTGACTTGAGTAGAGCAGCTCTAGGGAGTGGGTTGGCTTTAGCTTCAAGGCTCTTCCCCTGGTGTTCAGTCCCCTTTCCATGCCTGCTCCTTCTCCACCACACAGGTAACCAGGCAGCATTGAAACACCATGCCCTTGGCCTGTTAGCAGTCTGTGCCAGGGCCTTGCCCACATCCTTGGGACCTCACCTCGATCTTGTCACCATGCTGGAAGGGAAAGTCAGCCTTCCTGTCCTCCTCACCCCACTTGCCATCCTCCTTCGAGTTGCACACAATGGTGTTGACATCCCCGTGGCAGTCGAAGCGAGGGTTGAAATGCAGCATGAGGGTGCTGCTGTCCTTCCCTACATTGACAGCAAACCTGGGGAAACAGGCAGTGCAAAGGAGGTGCCTCCACAGTGGCCCCAGCTACCCAGTGCTGACAAACCAAACGCAGCAGGGGCTCAGGCTTCCCCCAGCACCACATCAACCCATTTGCCATCTCCTCACTCACCCTTTGGCATCAGACAGGATCTTCCCTTTGACCTTGATGCACTCACCAGGCTGGATGTCCAGCTGAGTAACCACCAGTCCCTGCAGAGCCAAACCACAGGAGTTAGTCTGATCCCACAGCAAGCTGACCAGCAGTGCCTGGGCCATGGCTCAAACCAGCTCTGGCACACCCAAATGCTTTTGCAGTTTGATGCAGAGGCCAGCTGCCTGTCTCAGCCCTCTGCCAGGGAGGGCTCCTTCACTGCCACCACCCCCTTGGGGTCTCCCACCCCACTAAGCATCATAAGCTGACAAGGATGTGATTCCAATCAGTGCAATGAGTAGGGTACAAGCACCCATTCACCAGCTGCTGCAGAAGACATCCTTGCAGGCAAGCTCGCACCTTCAAGTCAGCAGCTGCCAGAGCCATTAGCACATGATTAACACTTTTTTTTACAAATACTTTCTAACCCTAGGTCTGTCCCCCTTCCCTAGGTGGGTGTCCAAGCCACAGGAGCCACCAAAAAAGTTACTTGTCCTGACCTAAAGCAGCCTACACACAGAGAGAGGGGTCAGTGGAGCCCACTTCTGGCTGCAGCCCAGTATAGCAGAACAAACACCCCCTTGGGAAGCTCCCACTGCAAAGAGGGCTTGATCCTTTCCTTGGAACCAGGTTACTCACTCCCCCAGCTGCATACCCCCAAAATAGCACTTTTCATCACCAACTTCCCTCTCTCAGCTAAGAGGAGGATGCTGTTTGGTGAGGTGTGGCAAAACTCAAATCATACTTGGCTGGCTGTGCTCCAGGCCCAGGTGCAATGCTGTTGAGTTCTACCTGACCATGTAACAGATAAGGCAGGCAGACTAGTTTCAAGTTAGTTATATCGTTTACTTGGGCTGGTTCTCCTTACCTGGCTTGTGCAGGCCCATACCCAGCAGGTACTGGCTGCTCTGGAGCCCAGTGCTCCTCCAGAACTGCCACCCAGCCCCAAGGGCGCTTGTGCTCCTGCCTGCTCCCTGCTCTGCCCATGGCACAGGCTGCTAAGATCAGATTTTCCCCAGACACTAAACAGCTTATCACAACACCCAAGCTGCTTTCTGGCTCTATTCCTAGTGTGGTGGTGCTGGAGCACAGCTTGAAGAGCAGCCTCAGCACCCAGGGGGTCTTTCGAGGAATGGGAAGTTAGGGGGACAGGACAGGACACACTGGCATCCTGCTTTCTTCTGCTGTTACATTCTGAGTTAGCCTAGTCCTGCACTCAAGAGGGATTCCTCCAGAAAGAGGACTCTAAGTTGAAGCGAAGAAAGGTTTTTATAAGGGAGATGCAAAGTGTAGAGTTGCCAACGGTCCCAAACTTTTAGAATCCTCAAGAATATAAACATGCATTAGAACAGCTTCCCCACTTCAGTAACATACTAGAGAGGAGGACGAGAAAAAAAAACGGTTGGTCAGCCCTCACTATTCCTCCCACAGCCACATATCAGCCCAGCATTTCCTCTCAGCTAATCCTTTTCCCCTCCTACCTCTGGCACCGAGCCCAAAACCCACACACAGACACAACCAAAGCCTAGTCCTGCTCGGCACAGCAGTCCAGCTCGAAGAGGACACTCACTTGCTCCATGCTGTAGACACCAGGCAGGACACCCCCGAGCCCCTGCTTCACAGCCCAGCGTGACTCAGCGCTCAGCTCCCGCAGCTTAAATCACTTGGGCCGGGCCATCACATGATGGAGGGGGGGCAAGGAGGGGATCGATTGCAGCTGTTGGGGGCTGGAGCTTTCCCAGCCATTTAAAGTGGGCAGCGGGAGATCTCTATTGATATTGTTCTTTGCAGGCAGGACGTGTATGATTTTAAAAGCGAGCGATTGTTAGCTTCTGCGTGATCCTAGAAATCCTTACTGTAAGCTCTTCTAGCTGCTATGCAGTGTATGTTGGCTCTTCTCCCGGGAGCCCGAGGGTGGCTCTGTGCCTGCAGCGAGGTGGCTGCTTTTTGTTAAGTGATCCCTGTCTAAAATCAGAGTTGGAGTCCTCATGTTACTGCTGCAAAGGGACTGCTTCTGAGAATGTGTGTCTGCATCCTCCCAGCCCAGCCTCATGGGCTGACAGGAGCCCCTGGGTACCAATCACGGCTACTTACAGTGAAATGAAACCCAAAGGTTTGTTAGGTTCTATGGTAGCATTTTAAAAGTGCCTGAAAGTTACGGCTGGTTGTGTGGGGCGCTGCTAGATGTGAGAATTCAGGCTGCAGCTTTTGAAAAGTAGTGTGATCTCATTGGTTCCATTCCAGTTGCAAAAGACTCCAGAGGGAAAAGAGAAATGCTTTGTTAGCGGAGGAAAAGGCTGGGCAGGGCTGAGTGCAGCCAGCAAGAAAGGAGGCTGCTTTTCCCCTTCAGTGTGTCCCTTCAGAACACAGAGGGTCTTTGCAGGCAGGTCAAGGTGGGAGCAGCTGCTGTGCTTTGTGGCTCTGGGTGACCAGATCAGCTGGGTGCTGCTGGTAGCTTTCGATTGGCTTTAGCAGGGTCTTCAGGCCTCTGTGCCTCAGTTTCCCTCATACATGAAGTTACACAAATGACATGGAGCTTCACAATCAGGCATGTAAAACTTCAGTCAGAGCTGCTATATGAACACAGCACGTTGGTTAAGCCGTGACTACAGCCTGTGAGGTATGTATCTGCAGATAACTTTAGGAAGGGCTGAGCACGGCAGCTTAGAAAACCACGCAGGAATTTCTGGCTAGGTAGCAGGAGGAAGTGTTCTGCTCTGCAGGAGGCTGCTGGAACTTCCTCAGAGCATGCTCACCATTACAGGAACAGCATCCTGACACCATCCTTTGCCTCTGACCTCCCCCACACCCATTTCTGAACATTCACGTGGCATTTCAGCATCCCATATGACTCCGGGTGAACCAAAGCTGGGCCGTGTTTGAACTAGAAAGTCACAAGCCTGAACTGGAGCCCTGTGACTGGAGTGGATAAAAGAGGGCAAAATGCTGACTGGAAGCACTATAGGGAGGATCCCGCGCCCGCTCTGGCCTCCAGCTAACTCCCTGGCCACGCTGAAGTCGGGAGTTACCTGCAGGAGCAGAGTTGGTGCAGGTTACAAATGCCACTGAGAGCAGGGCCCTGCACAGACAGTTTGGAGAAAGCCCAAGTGATTCCACCTTAATTCTGGCCCAGTCTCTGCCATGGTGTTAGCTGGGATCACGTGTTATAGACTGGCTTTGGGTGCCGAAGTTACTGTGCAGTCATTCCCCTGTTGGCTGCCACGTGTGAGGGGTTGAGCAAATTCTGTTTGTCAGTTGTGTTTTTGATTCGTTTTCCATTCAGCTCAGTGAAATCCCTGGGGACTTCTCTCTTCCTTTCAGTGCTGCAGTTTTTCTGGAGACAGAGCTGCTGACGAGGGGAGTTGTGGTGCCAGGGCTGTGCAGTGCTGTAGCATTGGCAACTCTGACTCCCCTTCCCAAGTGCACTTTTCTTGTAAGCTGTGTTTCTGGCCTGAAGTCTCCTCCTCTGCCCCTTTTGTTCAGTCAGAGAAATACCTTTCGAATATTACGTGGGGACTGCACAGTTTGTTTTCCTTGAGTGCTCTGCCCTGGCAGCCTACTTGGTTTAGTAACAAACCCTTTGGTCTTGCCCCGATTTAAAACACTCCTGGTCTTATGCCCTGTGAAATCAGTAAAGCTTTTATTCTCAGACTACAATGCTCAGACACCCAAATGCTGTCCATTTTTCCTAGGAATGAAAGCCAGTGGTGGGGAGGCAGAAAAAAGGACATCTTCCCTTTTGCAACCTCCAGTGGGAAGAAGCAGGAGAAAATTCCCCAGTGGGTCTCCTTCCCTTTTAGAGGGTTTGTAAAGGGAGACAGGCTGCAAAGCAAACCTACACCATCCAGCCTCACCTCATCACAGGTGACCCTGGCCCCTACACAAGCTGCTCTTGCACCCCAAGACCAACAGGTCATGCTCTGAGAAGAAGCCCTGGGCAGGAGACAATGCAGAGAAGAGCCCAAATTAGCTTTTCCTGTAGCAAGGGATTGCAGTAGGGCCCTGAGAGAGAGGAGTTGGGGTGCATACAGTGTACTTGTGCCCATTTCCAGGAATTCCTGCTCACTCACAGGCTTTTGGGGAATAGTGTATCACCCCCCAGGCAGGTCTGGCAGAAGCAGGGACAGGAGTCATCTCCTGAGTCATCATCTCCCCAGGATGCCCTCCCAGCACCTGGCCTTGCAGGCTTGCTTGAGGACCAGAGACCCAGCCCAAACTATCTCTTGGTTCACACAGGCTGAAGCTGGACAACTGGCCAGTCTGATTTTCTTGTAGCTCCTTAGAAATACCCCAGATTTGTTTGTTTGGTTGGTTTTTTTAAAAGGAAATACCAAAAGGATGTAGCACGCTCATTGTTACCCTTTTTAATCTGCTGCAAGAGAAGATACACCCTAGCTCTCGGCAGGTCATATCCCTGGCTAATCCCTCCTGCCATTAGAAATGGCTTATCCCTGTGTTTGGAAAGTCTGAGAACACACCTCTGCTGCTGGCTGACTCAAGGACTATGGTTCATGGTTTATTGTCCAGCCTGCATGACACGGGGTGCAGAGAGAGGCCAGTGCTGCTGGCTCCTCAGCATCTGTGCCTAGTTTGTCTTGCACTGAACACACACTGATAATTGTTGAGAATACATATCCTCAGTTCTTCGTTGCTGTAGCTGAGAAAGAGGCCCCTCTTCTTGCTGAAAGAACAATAGCAGCTTTCTCCTCCTTTGGAGATGGCATCTGGCCTCACCTCCAGCACAGCAGCGCTCTACATGTGCTTCCCTGGGAGGGCACCACTGCTTCAGCCATCACACCAGTGGGAATACACACAGGAATCACTTCGGCTGGCCAGGGAGGGAGGACAGCTGCTCCAATTCAATTCCACTGGTGCAAGGCTTATACTGGTAAAATAATGACAAGAAACACTCCTCACCCTTTTCTAGTGTGGGCTGAAGCTTACAGCTTGCTGTCAAGTAGGGGTTTTTTTGGACTTTCTTTAGGGAAGATGTGTTTTGTCCCTACAAGTTCATTCTCGGTTCATCAAGCAAAGACAGCACCTCACTGTTGCACTGTCTGTAGGGAATACTTGTGTCAGTACTGTCTGGATGGGATCCTGGTCTCAGCGATAGCCCCTGGCTCCTCTTGCAACCTAAATAATACACAGTTATAGCATGGTAGATATGTACCTTTATATATATATATACACTCACACAAACAAGGCTGCTTTCTACTGCTTAGAATATCTGGGGACTTCAGTTCAGCAATCCTCTGCTACTGCTGTTGATGTGTCTGATTCTTCCCATGTCTCCCATAGCATGTCAATCAGTTTGTCTCAGCCAAGAAGTTTCTGCCTTTTTGCTCGAGCAGTCATAACCCCCTGAAGAGTTTAGCTGCACACAGTTTCCCTGGACCTTTCTGTGCCAAAGGTCCCTTGCACAGCTGGCTAAAACAGCGCTCCCATCACCCCAGTATCTTCCAGCCCTATGCTGTCCATATGGGAAACGTCAGTGTTGGTCTGGAGACCACAGGGGTGGAGCCAGACTCCCCAAAATAAAAAATCCTTAGCTGCTCCCGAGAGCCACAGGCTGAGTCTGGAGCCATAGTCCAGTTTGGCAGGAGGCCCTCCCAAAGCCTGCAGGCACTGAGGATCCCAAAGCACCACTTCAGAGGGAACTTTGTGCCAGGAAGAAGGGCTGAAGGTCCGGTCCACCCTGGATGCCAGCTGGGGTTGCATGGCCACATGTCACTGCAGCATTTTTACCCCAGAGGGTTTCTTAATTTCAGCTTTCCCTGCATTAAAAGGGAAGCACCTCTACTCCAGGTTAATTATAAATTAAGTTAATTATAAAGAACTACTTGCACTATCTCCTAGTAATGAAAGGAATTTGCTGATCCCTTCAGTGAGATTTAAAGTGTGTCTCCTCATTTTCTTCCCCTCATTAACACTGAGCCAAGCTAACAATCCCTGTGTTTCTCTCATCTCCCAGTGGATTAGGTTTAACTAGAGCGAATTGTTAACTACCCAGGACAACTGGGGCTTTGTTATTTTGGACTCATTTCACTTTGGCACCTCTCCCCATACCTTTTAAGTTAGCAAGCAGCAAACACCTCTCCTAAGAGTTTATTTCCTCATCTCAAAACAGCCCTTTGCATTTGTTCCTCATTGGAGGTCCCCACTACTCTAGACTTGTGAATCCAGGTACATCTTTTCCTCATCTTTGCAGCTCACCAGGCAGCAGGAAAATCAATCATGCTTGCAAGAAAGCAGTAAGAAGCCATGTGCTGCCCTGCTGCTGTCACCTCCACCTGCCAGGACACTCCTTACCCCATTTCTTACTGTAACAGAGTGTGAGACCCATCACCTGGGACAGACCTGTCCTTGTTCCCCTGTGTCACCATGCCCCAAACAGCAAGATCTTGGCCTGGAGCTGCAGGCTGTGGCAGCTACTGCTGTGTGAATTCATAGCAGAGAGCACAGGTTACTGACCCTTCAAGTGCATGTTTTCTAGAGTTTGTCAACTCTGGCATTTTGTTTGTTTGTTTTTTAATAAAACCCAAGACATTGTTTACTTTACATCTATGACCACATTGGAAACTTCCACAACAGAGTACAGACCCTGGAACACTTTTCACTGGGATATCACAGTAGGACAGCAGCACTTCCCAAGCCTTATATATTCCTGTGGTTAGCTCCAGATAAGCTGGGTTTGATTTCTAAGTTGTGACCAGCTTCAAGGGGAGTTGGTGGGCTAAGATGAGGAGCTATGCCTTTCCCTGTCCTTAAAACAGCTGAATAAAATCTGTACCTGTCTTTAAAGTTGTTTCTGTGGTGTGCAAGAAGTGAGGAAAGCTAGGAGGGAGTGCATCTGCATTGCCCTCCCCCAGGTACGCGGGCACTAGAGCTGATGAGCTGGGTCTGGAGCCTATGCGAGTGGAGCAAGAGGAGAAAGATGGCAAAGAACATAGCCTGTTCTGGTTAAAAATAAAAGGAGGGGTGTTTATGGAGAGGGAGCATCACCAGAGCATGCCTCCTAGGTAGCTTTCACCTTGAGCTATGGTAACTGCACACAGGTTGAAGGTCTAGCCTTTGTTTCACTTCCCACTTACACGTCAGCTTTCACCACTTAGTGCCATCCATCAGGTTAGAGCTCCTGGGTGTTGCCAAGAAACTTGGGATGCTCTTTTGGATGATAACTGTGCATTTGTCCCATTCCCAGCCAAAGGACTCATCTGTGTTGTCACAGTAGACACATCAGGAAGCATCTCTGCCTCTGTGATTGTCTGACACAGGAGTGGCTGTGACAGGGCTGGAAGGCAGAGGCAGCACTGCACTGCTCAGGTTGAAATGCTTTCCTTAGTCCTGCTAAAGTCAGGAGAAGGGAATGCAGGAGTTGGAGGTCCCTGGAGCAGATCTGGCACCTTCCAAGGCATCTGCAAATAACAAAAGCCATCTTTGAAAGAAGTGCGTTCCCCAAACTGCTTCCCTGGTGCATGGCCACCTGCAGCAGAGGCCAGCATCACTTACCTGGCTCTGCACAACAGCAAGGTGTGCTGTGCTCAAAGCTGAAGAGCTGCCTGCTCTGCCAGTGTGACTAACCACAGGCTCCTTCATGGGCCACTGCCAAGACTGTGCATCCTCAAGTTGTCTGGAGAGCTGCAGGGAAACTTGGCCAAGCATCACCTGGATCCCTGATGATAACAGCAGTAAAGTCACCCTCTTTCCACCTTCCCCATATGTCAGAGGTGCAGAGGACACTGCCTATGGGTTCCCACCCCCCCAGCAGCTGACAGAAATAATAACTGTTGGTCCTTTTGTGTTTCCTCCTTATGACTTAAAGGCTTGATTTTCCTTACATCACTAATTATGCAAAACCTGCAAGGCAGGGGGTCTCCTTGGTACTAATAGTTTCTTGGTTTGGAGCTTTGCTCAAAGCAAAGGGGGAAAATACCTCACCAAGACTTTGAATAGGATGGGACCAAGCCTTCTGCATCAGCCCAGTGTCCACACAAGCATTTCAGCAACCTAAAGCTGGACTGATTTAGAAGAGCTCTCTAGCCTGACATACAGCACACACACAATGTACCAGGATGGTTGAGCAACTCAAGCCATCTGGAGTTCTTTCCAACAAAAGCATGTGTGAGCCAGAATTGGTCTCCTTTGAGCCACCCACAGTGAGAAGGGATTGTATTAAAGCTGGCTTAGATTTCTCAAATTCCATTTTAGGCAAATGAAAAATTTCACTGAGTATTTGGAAAATGCCTTGGAAAGAACAAGCTGGTTAAAAACTTTACAAACTTAGAAGAAACATTAACACTGTCCATTCTGAGCCCCAAGATAATGAAGAAACTTCAAAATCATGCAAGCTGGGGTGAAGTTCCTTCCCCTTCCTGCCACCTTCTCCCTCAGTGTTTTGTCAGCCAGATTTAGGGTTTACCTGACAATCCCTGGGTCATGAGGACTCCCTTGCTTCAGAAACAAGCTCTGATCTTCTCTGGCTGTTGAACAACAATAAAGATACACTCAGGTTTAACACTAACATATCTGGATCCCTGTAATATAACAGCTGTAAATCAGTATCAAATGCAAGCAGATAATTTGATTGTCTTCCATTAGTGATGAGAGGCCATTTCTCATAACTGGCACACAACATCTCAGCTGATAGCTAAAGAAGAAAGAGACAGATAGAAATACACACACATGGAGAAATAGACTTACCAGTGGCAGTTAAGTTCTGCTTGGAAGCAAGAGCATCGTTCCCTGGCACTGGCAGCAGATCAGAAACCCTGCTCCTAAATAATCCCCTGAGGGCTGTGGCACTCTCTTGCAGCTCTTGGGTGGGTCCATTAAAAGGTACTGGCCACAGCATGATGAAATGAGGCTGTGGCAGGAAGCCCTGGGCATTGCAGGATGCAAGAAAAAAGGGGGGCAGACAGGATATCTCACAGTGACAAGCAGCAGGAAATTGGGCGAGCGTGACTCATGGCAAAGGCCTCAGCCATGACTCATGCCATGGGCTGCAGCGTGCCCTCAAGTCCCATGGGAGAGCACAAACTGCCTGGCTGGCTGACTGGCCACCACCACATGTCAGCAAAAGGTGGCAGACTCCACCGAGGCACTGCCCTCCCACAGCAGATGAGAGTCTGCAGCGAGGTGTGCTCAGCCCCAGAGAGGAAACAGTCCCTGTCTGACAGGGCTGGGCTGCACATAATCCCACAGCACCTTGGGGAGAACTGCCCAAGGACAGACGAGTGCCAGAACCTCCAAGATGCCAAAATCCAGGGGAAGCACCAGTACATTTGCCCTCCCCTTTGGCCACAGGCAGGAAGAATAAGACTTTCCAGGTGCTTACACAGATGCATAACTGGCTGCTGCTCACCTCCAGCACAGACCATCCAGCCCCTAAAAAAAGCCATCCAACATTAAATCAATAGACAAGTACTATAAGGAACAGCAGCCTTGGGCTTGATGTGAGGCAGCAGCAAGAAACCAAGGAAAGAGGAGAGTTGCAAAATATTTCCTAATTAAGTTGTCTATTCAGTATTTATACAGCAAAGAGACAAAACAAAACAAAAAAGAACCCAAATCCAATGCAAATAACTCCCAAACCGAGACTTGCTTTTCCCTTGAGCATGCCATCCAGCAGATGACTAAACCAGTTCCATTGTTTATGCAAAGAAAAATGTGCAGCTTCCCTTGGCTATGCCCATCTGCACATCTTAACCTGGAGGCAAGTCTGCCAGGCTTCCTGACCTCCTGTAGAGGGTATTGATGAAAGCCACTTGCCTGGAAGCTGCCCTGTCTTGGCAACAGCATTGCAGGGCTTTTTTTTTTCCATTTCTAAAATACTTAAGCTGCTTCTAGTCAATGAGATGTACAACTTTGTACAGTGCCATGCAGTGGCTCATCTTTTTCTGGAAACAGATGTATTTTGACATACACGTACTATATGTTACTAAACAGCATTGCTCATCCCTTCTCCAGAAAGAGGCTTGATATTTAGGGATTTCTGATGGCTTTTGTCAGCTTCTCATGCTTGCTGTAAACTAGTGTCTCCTAGTGCTGTGGTACATTCCTTGCCTTTGCCCATGGACTGTAATGACCAGGACTCAGCTGGGGTGAATAAATATAAGTTAATACGCTTGTGGCTTATAAAGAAATATGCTAAAACAAGATTTGGGCTTTACCATCTTTGTCACTGATGTTATGACTCACAGGGATGAAAGCTCAGCTGATGACATTTTAACACAAGAAGCTATCTAGGAAAGAAAAGAGCAAGATATTTCCTAATGCAGTCAGATTGTTTTATACATGTTTTCTCATACAGCAGTTAATCCCATTCCAATGTTTGCATTGTAGATTTGCATTTTACTCTCTTCAGTAATACTCGGCACATGCCTAGCAAATGTCTCCCTGCCTTTGAGGTGACTTGATGCCACTTGGCACCAGCACAGACGCTGGGTAAGGCACACAGCTTCACTCAGACTCACTTGCTCTGGAGCCCCACTGTCTTCCCTGGCCACTAGCAAGCTTGCAAACCACCTGGCTCTAAGGACAAACCCTCCCCTCATCCTTATCAGCTCCTCATTTTGTTCTGGGGCCAGAAGAAACAAACCACAGTACTAAGTGCTGGCTCCTGCTGGCCAAGGACAGGGTGCCAAAATAGCAAGGCTGATGTCAGCCCTTTAGACAAAGGCTGCAGCCCCCTGCTCTCATTTAACTCTGATAAGAGAGCACCCCAAATCCTTACACTTTAGATACCATCACCAGGCAGAAACACTGAGGAGATAAGGAGAGTGAAGTGCTTGTTATTAGAGGGAACTCTCCATCCCTGTGGCAATAACACTCCCCATTAAGGCCTGAAAGGTATTTTGTGTCCTCTCTGCAAGTGAGACTCAAGAAATTCCCATCTCCCCTAACCAATCTCTTCTATTTACTAGTGGCATGCAACTCCCATGTGGACTTTGGACAATGTGTGATAACGCCTGCTGGGCTGTGCAAAGCTGTTTGTCCCCTGCCAAGTTCTGGGACTCCATGCCCGAGACACACAGTAATGCAAATTCTTCTAATTCCCACTCTCACTAGAACATTCTAGGCTACAGTACAGACCAGAAAACACCTCTTTCGCTATCAGATTGATCAGAACATTCCTCAAGTCTAGAGCTGTGTCTCAGGAAAAGTGCAAGAGAAGACTTGAAGCTGTAACTATTTTGACAGAGGGCCAGCAGCAAGGGAGAAGCTGCGTGACACATCTTGAAGGATTTTGGTCACTGCTTACCATGGCAGCATTAGTAACACCTCTGAGGCCAGCCAGTGATGTGCTTGTGTGGAGGAACTTGCGAGTAGTTTTGATAGGTGTTTCCTTCACAACAGAAATTATCACTTCTTTTTAAAACTCACTTTTAAATAACTTGTGGCCTGTGAAGATATAGAACACATCTGCCAAGGAAACATTGTCACATAGAGAAAAAAGCATCAGAAACCTCGTCAGAGCAATCTGCCATCAGCAGCTTTATGCTTTCCTCCAGTGCTCTCAGAGCTAACTGGTTTTCAGTAGCAGGGTAAAACTGTACTCACAGAATCACACAAAGAATCACAGGATGTCAGGGATTGGAAGGGACCTCGAAAGGTCATCTAGTCCAGTCCTCCTGCTGGAGCAGGAACCTAAATGAGATCACATAGAAAGGTGTCCAGGTGGGTTTGGAATGTCTCCAGAGAAGGAGACTCCACACCCTCCCTGGGCAGCCTGTCCCAGTATTCCACAAATGCTCCTTTTTTGCTTATATTTTATGAACAGGCTCTACAGTAGGGAAGTTCTGATAGCCAATAGGAGCTTGAGTGTTTCAACTTTACCAAAATCCAATCCAGAGGTAAAATATTAGGAGCCTCAGGCTTATTTAAACCATCCAGAAAGATGTTTGCTCTATCAGGTCATGTTAACTGCTCTAATGATGAAAGCATAACCTCCAGCTGATGACCCACCTGTGTCTTTATGACAAGCTACTGCATTAGGAGTTGCTGTGCATGGTTCAGTGTCTCACACAGCAGTGCCTCAGCACCAAGGTTGCCATCCATAGCACTGAGTGCCCCAAACCACTAACCTACACCGGGCTGCAGCCCTGCTCCCAGTCAGCCAAAGCCAGCATGTAGGTCCTACAATGAACTGCCCACCCTTTTTGCCCCACTCACCACCTCTGAAGAAAACCGGAATGCTTTCCCTTCTGAATTTCTGTCCTTTATACTACCTTCCTTCACTCATTCCCATTCTAACTCTTGAAGTCGCCCCCTCTTTTTCACTGTTTTGTTTTTTTTTTCTTAAGTCAACAATTAAATGTTTTGCATTAAAAGATTCCTACCCCCACATTTATCCTTTTTAATCTTTCCCTTTTTTAAACAAAAAACTATTAGTTTTGGAGTTTTTCTTTTTAAATTAGAATAGCTAAAACACAACCGTAACTCCTCAGTTACAAAATAATATCCAGAATATCACCTAGTTTTTCTTTCTTCTTAATTTGCTGTACTGCTGTTCTCCAAGGAAGCACCACCAAGACTCTAGCCTCCAAAGGAAACCACCATGTGTAAGAAGAACAAAGCCCTTCCCACCCTCCTTTTAAGCAGTTCTCACCCAGCACTGAGATTATATAAGGGGATATGAGCCATTATTTTTTTCAGGTGTGGGTGTTATAGCTCTGGTTGGGAGTTTGTAGGCTAGGCAAAAACTTTCTTGCATACTTTTAGAAGTTTTTAAGATGAGACTTGTATTGTTTCTTTCAATGTTTTTTTTTTTTTTTGAAGCTAAACAATTTAGTTTTTCACATATGTTGAAAATAAAGTGTTTTGGTAGCTTGTTTTGGTGTATTATTGTTCACTATTTTTGCTGGAATAATTTAAGCTGACATCTTAATTTTTTTTGTCTCTTTTTATTAATGGTAAAAGAAGTTTTGTGTTGAAAATAAAGTGTTTTGGTAGCTTGTTGTGGTGTATTTTTGTTCACTATTTTTGCTGGAATAATTTAAGTTGACATCTTAATTTTTTTTTGTCTCTTTTTATTAATGGTAAAAAAAGTTTTGTTTGCTTAAATAGTCTCATGTTGGGGATGAGGGATATTAATTTAGGTGAAGTGAGAATTCAACTTTTAATGTTTTCCAGTGGGATTCAGTTTCCAAAGACAATACTTTTTTTTTCCCCTGAAGGGTTAAGAATTCTCATTTTAAGGGGGCAGCTTAGGCTGGAGAAAGTTGTACAGTTAATTGGTGGTCTTTCTTCTTGTAAAACCCATCCTGCTAGTCTGCCATCTGGTACTACTTGCAGTAAATGTAGTTATCAGAAGTTGTAGCTTTAGCAAAGTTTAGTTGTAACTGGGTTTCTCATTACTTGTTAAAAGTGTGGAAAACATTCTTCTCGCTGTGGAATTGTCTGCAAACTATATAAGTCAAATGGCATTTGTCATGGTGGAAAACGGTGTCGTTGGGGTTGGGTTTTTGTAATGCTACAAGTTCTGTTTCTCACTGCTTTGGAGAGTGCTGTGATACAAAGGATGTCCTGGCCATTGCCTTTAGTTAGCAGTGTTCTGCTGTGGTGTTTACCTGCTTTGCCCAAGAAAGCTTTTTTAGTTGCATGAAAGCCTCTTGAGTTATTTCAGCTGGGATCCCACTGGTGTTCTAGCATTTGGCCCTTGCCCAGAGGCTTGTGAACAACCAAAGCTGAGACATGGCTGTTTGTTACCGACTTGCTGCTCTGAGATGGGGAAGAGTAGCATGCATTTGGTGTGTTTGTAGATGGGGAGCTCCTCTCAGATGGAAAGCTTTGATTTGTTGGGTGGGAGGAGCTTCATATCTTGAAAGAATAGCTCTGCCACAAAATTGGACTCAAATTCACCCACTCTCCCTTCCGTGCTGAGCGTACCCCACTCGACATAAATGATTGCTAGTTTAAGTGCTAGTCTGGCAAACTCCTGTGCTCTGGAAAGCCCTTCTATTGGGCTGAAGTGACAAAGACCCTATAGGCAAAGGACAGTTGGTGACTAACAAAGACACTTCATTAATAACTGAGCCACAGCATCAGACTGCCAGCTCACCTGTGCAATTTGTTAGTAAAGGCTGCAGCATCAATCTAATCAGGGCCACAATTTGGGAATATAATTAAGACCTTAACAGAAGCTCCATAAATCAAGATGAACACCCAGCTCTGCTGTGCTGTCTGCTTTTAGCAGGCTAATGAGTGGGTGTGAAAGCCTGTGCCTCAGGAGAAGGGGGTTACCTTTACCAGAGCTTTGTCAGGCTGGGACTTCTCAGGCTTGACTCTATACCATGGGCAAAGGCTACTGCGTGAAAAAACACCCTGCTCCTTTGAAGGACGTGGCTTTCAGAGTACAAAGCAGTGGTTAGAGATAATCATTGGAGAGCAGAGAGGTGGACTTTATCATCAGCAGCCGTCAAGTGGGAGGTGTGTTTTCAAAAGCAATGATAGAGCAGAGTCCTGCTGTGTGTTAATCTATGACATGTCCTGTGTTTCAGGGTGGTGTAAAATCAGATGCCTGGATTGGGTGTGAGGCGAGGAGCCACGTCCACCTGCAATGAGGAAACAGTGGCGTGCACGGGTGTGGAAGGGGCCAGGCAGGCTGACAAGTAAGTAGCAAGGAGGTCAGGAACGCTTTGAAATGGAGATGCTCAGGCTGCATGTGTGTGTATCCAGGGGTGGATTTTTCCTGGGGCACTGGACCTACAATGTCTATATCACCCTGCCTGCCTGATGCTCTAGGGTGGCAGTGTGACTTCTCCAGGCATGGCTGATGAAAGATCTGGCCTTGCCTTCCACAATGGGCTGGAGATGGGTTTCACCCTGTCCATTGCTTATTTCACCAGTGGAAAACTTGGAGGATGAGTTTTTCTGTGGGTTATAGGAGTGGTTATTTCCACAAGCAGTAACTGACTGCTTTTAAAAAGTGTTGTGTAGGAGCTATGCAGTATTACCAATGTTATCAGTCCAAGAACTCCTAAGTAATCCTGGGGTGATAAATCAGAGTGAATGCACACTGGGTCTAGTAAGGAAAGGTTTTTTTGCAGTTTCAGACTTCCTAAGAGTTGCTTTGTAATTTAAAAATTGAAGAAAGCAGCTTGTTTGTGTCAACAGGCAAGCAAATAGTGGTCACAAAATTATTTCACAGCTCGTTGTTAGACTGCTGAACTAAATACTGCTAGGGAATGAGAACTGCTCTGAAAAAGATGACAGACAAGGTCTGCAACAGCGTGCAGAAAGAAAATAGAAAAGCACTGCTTAGATTTGCGTCACGGAGAAAGGTCATGGCCAGGCTGTAAAATGAGAATCCCAAGGTAGCACTGTCCTTAGTCTTTGTCTTTGCAAGCCTGGAGATAGCAAGGGGAAAAGCTTGTTCTTTGGAAGCTGTAGTGGAGTAAAAGTACGCTCCTCACCAGAGAGTTTTAGTCAGCTCACAGACTTCTTTCATTTGAGGTTCTTCCCCAAAGCTTGCTGTGTGCAAAGGCTCTGGTGGTATCCCCGATACTCACTGTCAACAGGTTGCTTTTGAGAGCTTCTGGTCGAGGCTCATGGGAGGCTTTAGCAAGCCCTTTCCCAAGGGAGCCTGGTGCATGATATTAATTTTGGCAATGGCTCTGAATGTACTGGAAAAGACTTGAGTGTTTTACCAGGCAGCAGCCAGTTTAGGTGTTTGTGCTGATCTAGGCTGTAACCCCCAGCTGGATCCAAGAGGGAGGGAGATACGTGGGGTTCCTCCTGCTGTGGAGGAGTCCTGGAGAGCCCTCCAGGTGTCCGTGCAAGGCTCAGACACCACATCAGACTTGAATTTCTTATGAGTTCAAGCTTGTCTTGGCCTTTCAGGGAGGAATGATGGTTCACAGGACACTGCCTTGGTTTACTGAGCTCTTTCCCCTGTGAAAGGAGAAAACCAGGCTGGGAAAAAACCACAACCTTTTGTGGCCACAGACAGGCGGAGCAGCTTCCCTTCTGCAGGAGATTTTCTCCCGCAAATAAACCCCGAGCAAAGTGGAAACTTCAATTAGTGCTTGAGCAAGGACTTGAGGCATTCCCCAGCACGCATGTTATGCAAGGGTCAGGTTCTGCTGCCCTGATTCCCGTTCCTCCCCGAAACTGCAGGCATTTAGGCACCTGCCTCAAATAGATGAGCAGTCCCACCTCCTGCACTGGTGTGTCCCAAAGCGTCCCGCTGAGGCACAGGCACCAACACCCACTGGTCCTATAGCTGGGGTCACCCAGCGGCAGGAGCATCAGCCAGGCAGTGATGTACCCTTGTTGCAGGTATCCTAGTTAACATTCTGTGATTCTGTGATCTATAGGAGAACCAGATTAGGTGCAAGATTAACCTGTTGCAGTTTTTGACTGTTTAGAAGCTCGTTTATGCTAAATCAGAGAGCAGAGTATATTGCAAGACCCATGTAATCCAGTGAGATTCCTAAAGCCAGCTTGTTATTTGTAAACTCTCAGGAATGATGGCACTGGACATCTCTTCCCTGCACCTGGACCCCCAATCCCACCCGCTCCCATCACATAAACACTTCTGAGGCAATTTAGGGCTGGGGTCTCTGGGGAAATGCAGTTCTGGTTATGAAACTGCCTTCCCCCTACAAGCTTGGGACCCATACTGCAGCACAGCTCGTTTCCTGCCCAGCACAGATTCCTGCAGGAAGGCTGGTGGGCAAGGCAGGCTGAGAAATGAGGTGGGTGTATTACACCTTCTCTACTCAGGGCTGTCCTGCTGCCGCCCTCTGCCACAGCCAGTCACTCCCTGAGGTCTCTTGCTGGAAGGCTGGACCTTGATCAGCTGCATTTTTAAAAGCAGGACTCATCCTTAATCTGCTGGGATTAAAAGGGATGCAGTTATAGCTACTCCCCAGAATTTAGGCGGTGTAAACAAGTGTTTTGCAAACCCCAGGACAATCTGTTGTTGTAAGCAAAAGCAAGCACTCCACCCTGGTTGGGACCAGGCTGTGAGCTTCACACCTGAGTCTGAGACCCCAAACCCATCGTCCCACTAATGCTGGTGAGTGTGGCTGCACCCAGCAACTGGTGCTTGCCCTGTGGGGTAGGACTTGCCTACCAAGGGTTCTGCCAGCTTCCAGCAGAGTGGTTGCGTCCTCTCACTGGTAGAAAAGAGTAACAGGAGGGAGGGCAGAGAGGCTCAGAAAATGGTTCATTGCATTAATTTAAAAGTACATTCTTCAATAGGTTCAGTCTGTTTCACAGCTTTGTTTCTGCTGGCCTGGCTTCCTCTTGTGGGATGGCCACCAGAGTCCCATCTCCACTGGCAAGGGATGCCAGGGAGCTGTCTCTCAGTCACTCTTGCTGCCGGTTCGGTGGGATGATGCCCCGCGGCTGTGCTGCGGCCTGAGGCAGGCAGGCAGTGCTGCCCTGCCAGCAGACGGCGAGACCTTGGTGACAGAGGGTACATTGCAGGCCAGGGGCTGTGTGGGGAACATAATCGTGCCTCGGGGTGCCTCCAGGAGCTGCCAGATCTCCCCCGAGGTGGAGCTGCCCAGGTACTCCCAGGGCCGGCGCCCGCTACTGTCCCTCACCTGCACCTGGCACCCCATCTGCAGCACCAGCACCTTGATGACAAGCTGGTGGCCATGTATGGCAGCCAGGTGCAGGGGAGTGTACCCGCAGCCCGAACGGGCATCCACATCCAGAGACAGCCCAGCCTGCCGTGCCGCTGCCGCCAGCTCCTGCAGGCCCGGCCCGTCGCCGTGCTTGGCCAGCCAGTGCAGGACTGTGAAACCCGACATGAAGTCCCGCTGGAGGGCCAGCTCTGGCTCTTCCAGGAAGAGTCCCCGCACCCGTGCCCAGCACCCTGCTGACACGGCCACTAGCCAGGCGTGCTCCCGCTGCCCCAGCGGCACCGACAGCCCCCGGCTTGGGATGTTCCTAGGGGAGCTCTTGGAGGGTACGGCGGCACGGGGCTGCCGCCCACAGTCATCTGGCAGCTCCAACAAAGCAAGCTGGCACCTGATGCTCCTGAAGACAGGCAGTGGGGCTGGGGGGCTGCTCTCTGGAGTCTGTGACCCCTGAGCTGGCACCAGGGACTGGGATGGGGGT
>NW_010319612.1:200496-214403 GCF_000700745.2 Antrostomus carolinensis | reverse complement strand
CAAAGTCCTTCACTTCCAGTGACAAAAAAAGCAAACACTGGTCTGTTCTCAGCGTTTCTCTCATAACAAATCCCAGCTGAAAGCAAAACCCCAACACTATTCCAGTTACTAAAAAGAAACCCAGCTCTGTCCCAGCTAAAAACCAGGACGCTAACCCAGGGCTAGTCAGCTGAGTCAGTGCCTGAACACCTTTGAGCAGGATGGTTGTAGCCCTCACAGTTTGCACGGCAGCAAATCTCATCCTGACATTTGGATTATTGTTTCCCTTTTGCTGCGGTACCCAGTGGCGCCACTGAATATTGTATCAGCTTGTCCCTCTCAACTGCTGGATACTAATTATTTACACCACTGGAAAACTGAACCTCTCCTGCTTCCCACAGGTATAAAATGTGTTTATTTTCCATGTGGCCCTGGAGTTTACACTGTTGCTGCCTGTGGGAAAAGCTGGCAGCATATCAGCCAACAACCATGAATCTCTTGTTCTCAAACCACTTCTCACAAGCAGCAAAGCTCACTCTTGTTTAAAACTTTTTCCTTTTTTTATCTCTAGACCCTTACTAAGTCAAAAGCTGTGTAATTCTCAATAAGGATTTTGTTTTGGTGTGGTTTGGTTTTTTGCTTGGGCATAAACACCCAAATTTGTCATTATACCAGGTTAAAATAAACTTAAAAGCTTCACTAAATTTCAATATTAACAGTTATTCTCACTTTGCAGTGATTTTAATTACTATCTTAGATCCAGGGCAGTGGACCCTTACCACACCTGTTTTCAAAGTAGCAATTAATTTTGCTGACATTGAGAAAAATTTAGGGCAGAGTATAAATCCTGGTGCCTAGGAAGGAAATATTTTGGCTTGTCTTATGGTAAAATTGCACAAAAAATAATGTGTTTGCAGCCCAGGATTTTTGCGAGACAGCAGTAGCATCAGTCTGTTTCTTTCTGAGAACTTTTCTTCCCCTGCCACACAGCTAAGCAGTTGAAGACATTGATTTACAAAGCTTCGGTTCTGACTATAAGCTTTTTCTTCAGCTCCTGAAATACTTTCTCACATGTTGGTGCACCTGTACTTTCAATTTGGCTTCAAATCAGTATAGAACATGCACTTTAGCAAGTTGTAAAAATTAGTTGAAGAATAATAAATAAAATGGCTTACTGCCCAAGTTGTCTTTTCTTTACTAATACAACTACTCATTGAACATATTTTCCGGATACAATTCTGTATATTTAAGTATGTATCTGAGTAACTACACTTTTAAATACAAGAGTCAAGTAGCTACTTTGTATGCCACTCTTATCTTAAATAGAGTTTGATTTAAAACATTTATCTTCCCCAGTATCATCTCCCATGTCAAAGAACATCTAAATCATGCTCTGTTCCTAATATCGCTCGTGTTTAAAATGATATCTGAGTACAAAAAAGTTTGATGAGCACTCTGTTATTTGCCCACTTTGTAGTTATTAGCTGCTCTGTCATTGTTTTGAATATCACTGAAGCTGAGAAAGTGAAGCTTCAGCAAAGTAAACTTTTAAAAATTAAAGCCAAGGTCAGACTCCAGGGTTAGCAACACTAGAAGACTGCAATTTAAGATGTGTCCAATTATGCAAAATCATGTGTTATGTTACAGCCTCAAGTCTCCATTGGGATCTGTGAGGTTGCCTGGGTAAAAATATCAAGAGGAATTTCAGGAGGGGTTTTATTTTGTTTCTCCCTTAATCTTGACAAAGAATGGCGCAATTTTGGCAGTACTCATCTTTTTTTGGATCAGTAACTCAAAAGGAAGATTCTCATTTCAGGAACATGTAGTAGGTACATTACTTTGGTGAAGGCAGCAGAACCAGCACCAGACTTCAGAGGCGTTTGGCACCTTGTTGCGTTTTCACAGGTAGAACATACCGGCAACACCTCTAAATCTAAAAATAAATAAGTTGAGGGACAACAAGTGACCCACAAGGCAGAGCACATTTTACTGATTATATTCCTAATGTTTAAACCAAATGCCAACACATCTAAGTGGTTTTTTTCCCCCAAGATCTTAACTTTTCCTTATCCTTTACTTCATCTTTCCCTTCAGATAATTGGAACACGCAAGCACTCAGTGGTGCCAAACCGTGGCTCCCTGAAAGGCTGGAATGGAGAGGTCAGACTCAGTTTACTTGGATGATTTATGCCAAAGTTAGGATAAACAATTTGCCAAAAATCTACTTCTTTTTTCTGGGTGAAAGGAAAACATCATGTGCTATGCTTTAAAGTACTTATCCCCAAGTCAAAACACTCTAGAGGTATTTTGTAGTCTTCCTACTTCAGAAAACATCAAAACTTACCACCTTTACATTTTCTTAACTTCTGTTTGAATCTGAGGTATAAGGTTTCATAATTTTGATAGTTTGTATGAAAGCATTCTTAATAAGAGAAACAGACAAATTATGTTCAATAAAAACAGCAACAAAGTTCTGAATATGTTTAAACAAGTTTTTGCATTGATAAAACTACTGGGTATTTTTTTCAATCACACAGACACAAAAAAGTCATCAGTACTTACTGAAGAATTTGTACAGTGCTCAAGGCAAGTTACAGCTGGATTCTCTTAAAAACCTCAGTCTTTTCTAGTAAATGACTCATAAAACTGTTGTAGCTATGAAGCTTTTCAGAAAATGTATATATTTAAAAGGGATTTTTATCACTGGGACAAATGTAAAGTTATTGTAAATATCTTCTTGCAATAGGAGGAAAAAAAATATGTGTTGCTTTTGCGAAGTGTTTCTCTTTCAAGCAGCCCAGTTTCTAAACTGACAAATTTACTATGATAATTGCTCAAAGGTTTTTGATGGAGTGACACTTCCTACCAGGCAGGGCTAAGGCACCTGGAAGGTGAGTCTTGTGCATCTCTGTGTAATTAGTGGAGTACGTGGGAATTTGCTGTCCAATTAACTCTGTAACAGTTCTACTGAGCCAAACAGCCTTTTCTTTTCTTATGCAAGGAAACTGTATGTATTTGTAAATATTACTCAAATTCCATTGAGTAAAGGAAGTAAATTCTAAACCCTAACTACTTCTGTCACACTCCGGGAGCTGCTCTCATCCTTTGTTGTTGTTTAGCCCCCAAGACATCTCTTCTGCTTTCCATAGCTTGGAGGTGAAATTCTGTTTTAAGTTCTTCCTCCCATTAGTAGCTTTGCCTTCTCCTCCAGGATCTGCCACATCAACAGCACTTACCTCTACTACCTGCTCAGCAGTACATGTCCATGTGGAAGCAGGAAACCATCTGGTGAGACATTAGGAAAAGGCACCACTGAGAAGATAGTGACACAGCTTTAGAGAGAAAAAGGTGAATTTAAACATCTATCTATCTTCATATCCACTTTGGAAGAAACAGTCTGTGCACTCGCAGGAAAGAAATTCCCAGTCAATTTTTAAAATATCTCATGACTTACTGGGATTTGACATCTCTCTTTACCAAGTGCTATAGGGACATTTTTATCATAGAATAACTCGGGTTGGAAGGGACCTCAGATTGGTTCTTCTAGTCCAGCTTCACGTATCTTCAGGGTACATCACCTTTCCAGGAAATCTGTGGTAATTAAATAGCTTCTTCACAGGAATTTAACAAATTCTCATGGTTTTGTATCTTGAAATGCAGAATTGAACTGGGTAACATCTTCTAAAATGTAAAAACAAACAACCCCCCCACAAACCCCTTGCAATCCATTATTCTTCTGTGTTCTTCTGTTTATGTTAACAGGGCTACATTTGTGAGTAGTGGGTATGGGACTAGGTCGTCTTCTAGTCAGCTGAATGGTCTGGTAATGACTTCAAACTGACATTGCACAACTCCCCAGAGATGTGTAAAGGTAAGTATTGTCTCTATGCTGATGTTAAAAGTGAATACTACTTCCAGAAATCCAAGAGCAACCTTTTATAAAAACTAATATGGTCTATAATAACAGGTAATATTAAAATTTATGGTTTTATTCTGATAAAAAATATTCAAACTATATTAGCAGCCAAATTATTATTGAAGCTATAAGAACAACCACAAGCTTTATAAACAATTATAATATTGTATGATTATGTATTCTTCAAGGGTCATGTTAGAAAGCACCAGCTTGTAAGAAGGATAAAACTGTATCTAAATATACCGTCAATTAAAGTTCCCATTGACAATGAGGGATAAAAAATTAAAAATCATTTAGGGCCTATAAACAGATTTAAATGTAGAATAAAACATGGAATATTCAGTCTATTGATTTATCTACTGATATTAGAGAGGTGAAAATGATAATAATCTAGAACTTAATAAAGAATTTAAAATGTTGTGAGGTTACCATTAAATAGGTGTTTATTGATAAATCAAGAGTTTACTCATAAATCAATAAAGGGATGTGGACTGACAGAACTGAGGTAATATCTATTTAAACATAAGTGAATAAGTAAATTCAGGAACCAAGCTGGACACAATCGTATTCTGGTAACCCATAAAGCTCTGGATATAAACTAAGCAATGCATTCCTTCAGCTGTGAAAAACCATAGTCATATTAAATTTATATCAAAATATTATTACTGAACTTTTATGAACCAAAACCCAAATTTGATGTACCAAATACTCAATAATAAAGTCTGTACAGCATAGTTAAAGCAGGATAGCTAGTAAGGTTAAGGAGGTAAAAATGGAAATTACTGCAACAGGAGCAGAAACAAAATCAGAGAGAGGTGCAGTATGGATAAATAAATGGATCTATTCAATACATACAGAGGTTGAAAACACAGGGTAGTTTTGGGGGGATTTTATAGAGTGAAGAGATCCAAGGAAAGGTGAACTTATGCAAACAAATGTTTTGATTGTGCTCATCAAGCTCATCCAAGATAACCCAATCCTTGTTTTTTGTAAGAAAGAAAATTCTATTAAATCAATCTTTTTTACCTAAAGGTCAACAAATATCTACCATAAGATTGGACCAAAGCTACAAGCCACAGGAAAAAAAAAATTTCTCTGAGACAAGTTGAACTGATTTAAACCAAAATAGTAAAAAAGTAGTTGAAATAATATTAATAAGCAAGCTGAACATCTTTAAGGCTGCTATAACTTTTTCTTAAGTTTGCTTATATGTAGGGCACACTATATCTTGTATTATTATTTAGGCACTTGTATAGATTTTTTGATATTTGCATTTATTAAGGGTTGGATAATAATTGTATCCTCATTTGCGTAGAGATTATAATTCCAATGGAAAAAAAAAAATCTAGGAATTAATCTTGTTGCTAGTAAAACAAATTACCCTAAGAAGGCTAGATATATAAGAAAACAATATTAATTCATCAATTCAATTGTTAAACAAAAGGAATATTGTATTTAATTAGAAAATTGAATCCATTTACTTACATTCATCCTTATCCTTCATGATTTTCAAGATGAAGGATCTCATCCTCTTACACTGTATTGTTACATAATAAAATAAGAGATTAATCTCTCTTCCCTTTTTCAATTTCTGATTGATTTTTTTCAGCTGTGGATGAACTAACTACTAATTGGAACTAGTGGAATAAACTGGGGCAAAAAAAATATTCTTGTACAATAGAAAAGGATAGTGTTGTAAAAACCTGGCTTAAGACTTCAACAAACTGCTACAGATGCTTAGCCAAGACTTCAGCTAGCCCAGTAGCTTGACTTTCTTCAAAATTTAGAGAAAGATTGTATGAATATTTCTTAATTTTAAATAGTGGAATAGACTATAGTAAGATTAGAACTAACAGAAATCACTGTGAATCTATTGACATGCAATTATTTTTGAAAGATTTTAAAAAATCTAACTTTAAAAAGTTGTTTCTGCTAGTCCCCCCAGTTGATATAAAAGAGCATTTTATCTTGGTTTAAAATTAATCCACAGTACTGACACTCATAAAACAGAAATTATTTTTAATTCTCCCATTTTATCATGCATTTATCATTATTTAACCCCTCGGAACTCCCCTAAAGTAAGCTGATACAGGCTTAGGCTGTAACTTGTAACTTATATTTGAAATCCCAAGTCACTGAACTGAAGCAAAACTCCTGGTTCAGAAAGGCACAAGATTTTCACACAAAACAAAACAAAAAGGACAGATCTCCTTTTGACTTCATTATTTGGGTTTGCTGGACTTATAGGTTTTTTCTAAGGGAGACTTAGGGTACTTAATATACAATAATTTAAGAAATTAGGATTTATTATCATACTTCAAGATATCATAAAGGCTTATGCCAACCAGAGTTCAAATCGCCATTGGTCTAGTTCCTTGGAGCTGTTTAGCTAGAAAGAACTCAGAAGTTTTACAGTCTAGGTTTTTATGAAGCATATTATCCCAAATGGGTCAATCAGAAAATCACCGTAGTAAGAGCTTGTTATATTTGGCTGGGATCTGCAATTGTTAGGAGTCAGTCCAAAACTGAGTGAAGTCATGGATTTTCATCAAGTCAGTATAGATTAATACAGACTAGTTCTGTCACACTTAAGCCAGCAATGACCTTTCTTTACATGTATATACATTCCCTTTCTGAATTTGATTACCAAGATATCTATTTCTTAAGCCTTACAAAGTACTTTTCTTGGGAAAAATATCTTGCCTGTCAATTTTTTCAGCCAGTGATTATAAGTAGTCATGGTAAATCCTGCAGACGACAGTGAGAATAATCCTGGGAGAGAAAGACCTGTGCAAGTATCAAGAACACAGGTATCCAATTTTTCCAAAGAAATACAAGTATATTTAAGTATTTAAATCACACATGAATATTGAAAAAGATGCACCAATAAGTTTAGGGAATTTCTTTGCATTACTTTTCCTGAGAAATTCTTGGGCTAATTTCCACCCGAATTTATCATCACATACAAAATTGCTGCAGTTAAGAAAATTGCTCTTTGATGTATAAAGGGTTGAATTGTTCTTCTGAAACCAAGATATTATAGGGTTTGGCAGTTGCTATATTAGGGTTTATGAACTGTGAATGTTCTACAATGTTCTCCTGTACCTAGTGAGCTCAAACTGTTGATACATCTCTGAATGAATCTTGTAAACGGTGGCCCCATGGGTGCACTCCAATTTTGGAACCTTTGTTACAGCAAATGGAATAAAGGTTTTGATAATCAAGTAACATATATGCTCACTGTAGCATGTAAATTACACCACTTCTGTTTCTCTAGATTGACTTTAAAAATATTTGATTGTCACTTCACCCTTTGTATATGGTTACAGAGGTTTCTTGCATTCACTGGCATATGTGGAAAAGATTTTTGCAATACGCTACAGAATATTAAATGAAGCCAGTGAATCTAAGGACATTACTGAGGTGTTTAAGCTGGCATTTTGATTGACTGGAATAAAATAATGTGTAGACTCCACTGAGCTAGACTGTCTTCTGTAGTTAAGATGGATATGTAGCACCTTTTAAAAACTCTAGTGGTACTGGCCCTTTTCATTTTATTTTAATGAAGGGGAAGAGAGATGTGAGCAGGATAAAGAACACATTAGTGATTAGAGGGCTTGGCCAAGCTGTAAGAAATTCAGGTTCTCTGTCCTCTTCTGCATTAATATATTAGGGTCCAAACCATCTGCTTTCCAGGAAGATGCTTTTGCCACTGGCTGTCATAGTGCTGGGTATAAGGACACTCCACTTCAGTAGCTAAAGCTTTGCCAGCATTGCGGAAAGTTCAGAAAGTGTGGGGCTGGGAAAGGAAGGAGAATCTCAGTTCTCTGATTCATTAATGATAATATTTGGTGTCTCAAAGCTACAAAAGCTGTTGATGAATGTTCACTGTTAAAGGTGATGCTGCTCATGTTTAGGCACTGAACCCTCAGAGGAGCATAGTGGTGCTGGGGTGTAAACGTTGAGGGAGTTTTACTGTTGAAAATGTAGGTGCATATGTGACTTGAGGAGTCATACTTGTCTACCTGAGTGCCTACTTTTTATTCTTCTCTTGCTTTTTGTGCTTGCGTGCTTTGACAGGTGATGGCTTTGGCAATTTGCCACAAATCATGCAGAAAGCTGTAATGGAGAAGGAACCTGAACCAAAGCCACCCATCTTTCAAGCTAGTGATATAATCAGCAAATCATCCTCTGGCCCTGCCATTCTGTTCTGGAAGATCCCCATGAAGAGGACCAGGTTTGTTTATGATTTACCCTCTCCGTGGCAGATCCTAGGGGCTCCACAATGGAGAAGTCTAAAAGGCTTAATTAGGACCTGCTGGTGTGACTGAGCAGCTGTTAACAAACAGGTGTGGTAAAAACCCACAAGTCCAATAGAGCAGAGGAGCCTGTAGGAACAATGACAACTGTCCTGGAGTGGTTACATCCGTGCAGACTGGCAGAAGTTGAAAAAAATTCACAATGGAGGCATGTTGCATGATCTGAGTCTACTGCCTCAAGAGTGGTGTTCTCCTAGTATGACAGAACCTTCAGTTACGTGTCACATACTTTTCCTTTCCCTGTAAAACCTCTGCTTTGTTCGTCCACCAGTCAGAACTGACTGGGCTCTGTGCTTCCACGTCAGCTGCTGGGGCGCTGGGGCCAGTTCATCTCAAATGTTGTAAAATAATTAGTTAACAAGTATGAAACATATCAGATGCAAGACTGTTGAGGGCCTATAGAAATCTCTAAGAAATGAGTCTTTAAAGCTTGTCTCCTCTCGTTAATTGAGGAAGGGGTAGGGAGAGAGCAAGAGGTATAATTTCAGCTCTTAATGTGAGCACAGTACATCCTGTGGAAGCAATTAAATGTGAATAATAAGGCAACCCTAATTGTGTTATTTATCAGCATTGGAGCATTTGACTTTATAAATGTATGTTCCTAACATTTCTTAATCTGTAATTTGATATAATTTAGACATAAGACTATTTTCTACTGGCACTGGGAGAAGTTACGAACTCACTCTAATGCAGGTGAATAAGCTTACACCTTGGAAGAGTCACCTGAGAATAAGTGACCTTATTAACGAATTTACAAGTAATGATGCTGTTCATTGGTGTTCCAACAGACATCAAGATGTCAGCAAGGTTCAGGAGCATGATGTATGCTCTGGAACAGCCTGTTCTTACGGTTTGAAGAGACAGGAGCTGGCATGCATCTATTTTCCTCCAGGGCTTTCTGCTGGCGCTGTGCACTTCTCCAGGTTTTCCTCAAACCTTCAGGTGCTGCTCCTGGGAGACTCTTCCCTGCATGGAGCAAGGGTGCAGCACCCAGTCGTGCTCTGCTGCATTCCAGGAGTGCTGCCCCAGCCCAAAATAGAAACTCCTAACAGCCAAAGGTGAGAACTTTGTTTTGTAAATCGAAGAAAAGTGTTGGTTATTAAGATTGGGGAAGCCACAGAAAAAATAGTTATTTAGCAGTTGGTCTATCCTGGAGCATGAAAGAAAGATACATACATTTCCTAAAGAGTTTAGATTATAAACCTGCATGTTTTAGATCAAATTCTGTTCTTAACATCAAGAAATTCTGTGCAAGCCCAAGCAACACTGACAAAAGCAGTATTGCTCTGTAGTTCCTCTGATTGAAGGGGTCATAATTTGCCCTCAATTACCTTTAGCTAAGCATGGATTGAACTAAATCCTTGAAGCTGACCCTCCTCAGATTTGCAAAAAGTTCAGATGAGCTCTGCCTTTAAACGTGGCACATAGCCCCCATCTCACACTTTAGCTGCAGTAAATGTACCTTTTGAGTTTACCTGTGCATTTGCAGTTGGAGAACTTCAGAAGATAAAAAGTTAATATGATATAAATTTAGGGCCGACATGCTTGCACTGTGAAGGCAGGTTAATCAGCCTCCTAACATCCTGTATTTCCCCTGGCAAGTAATGACATTATGCTTCAATCACATCAACCTTTTTTTAACACTGCCCTCAAGAAAGATTTGGAGAAGATAAACATTTCCTGTAACATTTTTTTTCCCCCTTGACTTGCATCAGCTATATATGATTTATCTTTTAATGTGTTAAGGCCAGCTCAGTACTCCCTGCCCAAGATAATCTCTCATTGACTCCACCGGGAAATTTTCTCATGGCAAGTACATTAAACAGAACACCGATTTTATTTGATTTTAATATGCTTCTGACAAATTTTTTAATTTTTTATCTCTTTTTTTTTTTTTTTTTTTTTTTAATTTTACTTTCTGTCTCAATGATGCAGTGGAGATAATTTATTAGGATATAGTTTCTACACTATTGTTTCAGCCCTGCTTTAGCACCTGCCATGGATGATAAATAGATAGCCTGGCTACTGGTGTAAATTATGGAAGTGCAAGTATTGCATTAGTCTTTCCAAAACATTGTCAGCCACAAATTACTTAATGGTACCCAAAGTTAATAGGACATTAACAGTGTTATTGTGGCTAGTAAGGAATGTACAATTGAATGTGGGGCAGGTGTTTGCACCACAGGTGTATAATATGCTGTGCATTAGTATATCATGAAATGTGGTTCTTCCTCCTGTGCTTTGCTTCTAAATGGTGGTCTTTGTGCATAGGCACTGAGTTGAATAGTTTTTGGATGTCAGGAATGCTGTTATCAATGACTTTTTCTTCATTCACATTGGCACTTACAGTATTTTCTGTTAACTTCAGATATTCATCCTTTTTTTGCAAGAAAGGCAGTTTGATGGTGACTTGGTTTTAAGAAATTGAAAGCCTACATAAACCTTGCCTTAATGTCACGGCCTGTAGAAGGTAAACAGATGTTAGAATATTTTCTTTTTGTACTGTGGAGATGGTCCTAAATTTTATCCTGTGATCACTAACTTTCGATTCCACTCTTGAAATGCATGTATTCGTGATTACCTTTAGCAACAAAAATGAACACATGAAATCAGCGCTGCTATTGTTAAACAGGTTTGGGAAATAAGGTCCTGAATTAGGATTTTACAGAGAAATTAGATTTTCATTAGTAATGTTCTTTTATTTTACCCATCATGACAGTTGTCATAATTAAATGCTTTAATTGGAAAATATTTTTATTTATTTCTTGAGAAGAAGTTTTGATAATTTTGTATGACTTCTTCATGAAGTGACATGATTACAAAATGACATGATCAATTAAACCAGTTCCCCTAATAATTTTATCAGGCTTTTGAACCTTTTTCCTTATTATGTGTAGTTACTGACAGGTAACCAATTGCAAGATCAAAAGATAGCTTTGCTTATGGTACTTGTTATGAAACACAGTGACCTTGTCCTCTTCAAGTTTTCACTGAGATGCTTAGAATTTGTATCTTCCAACTTAGGAACACCAGTTCTGGTGTGAACTTTGCAATCCAGTGGTATCTAATACGAGGAATGAGGGGGAGTAGGGGGTTGTTTCTGTTTTGCTCTAGGCCAAACAGACAACCAGAGAAGTGTGCTGCTGAAGGCAGCAGAATATTAGTGAAGGAATCCCAAAGAAACTATCTCATTGCTGCCTTCCTCAGTTTCTTCTGATGTCCTTGAAAGGAAAGAGCTGGGGGTAACAGATAACGCGTGGGGAGGTCATGACATTCTATTTGCCTTAGGGGTCCAATCCCTCTGATTAGACTCGTTTTTCAGCTTTTAGTTTCAACCATCTGTAACCCTAGGAAAAGGCAATGTCTTAGTCTTCCTTGTCTGATTTGGTATGCAAGATCCATTGTGGAGGTCCACATAGTGCTGAAGGACCTATCACCACTGTTTTGCAATCACTGTGTTTCATTGCTCTTTGCACATGACATGGTAGAAACAGTCACTTGACAGTCATAGAATCATAGAACGGTTTGGGTTGGAAGAGACCTTAAAGATCATTCTGTTCCAACCTCCCTGCCATGAACAGGGACACCTTCCACTAGACCAGGTTGCTCAAAGCCTTATCCAACCTGGTCTTGAACACTTCCAGGGAGGGGGTATCTACAGCTTCTCTGGGCAACCTGTTCCAGTGTTACACCAACCTCACAGTGAAAAATGTCTTCCTAATATCTCATCTAAATCTACTCTTGTCCAGTTTATAACCATTGCCACTTGTTCTATCACTTCCTGCCCTTTTAAAAAGTCCCTCTCCAGCCTTCCTGTAGGTCCCCTTCGGGTACTGAAAGGTTGCTATAAGGTCCCCCCGGAGCCTTCTCTTCTCCAGGCTAAACAGGCCCAGTTCTCTCAGCCTGTCTTCATAGAAGAGGTGCTCCAGTCCTTTGCTCATCCTTGTGGCCCTTCTCTGAGTCTTGCTTAATTACTTTCACTCCTTCAGAGAATGTTTCAGGGTGGACATTCACTCCTGCTTTCATAAATGAAATGAAGTTGTCTCAAACAAACAAACAAACAAAAAGAACCCTGAATTCTAGCACCACAGCTGAGTCTGAATCTCCATCCAGGCTGACCAGGTTGCAAAGTCCTACTGTGGAACTGACCCTGAGATAGCAGGACTTTGAAGCATGTGCCAGCTGACTCTGCTCAAAGCCCAGACTCTCACTTGGGTCCATCTGCTCCATTTGTGTTTATTGTGTATTTTGACTATCCCCACATCCTGCTTTCCTAATAGCAGAAATGGTTGCCCTGCCTTGGAGAATGTGGGGCCAGATGTAGCTTCTGAAGAACAGCCAGGAAAAGCAAAGTAGACCAATCCTTGGGATCCCTGCCCATCTTGCAGGAAGCATTGTCTGCCATGGTATCAGACCTCAATTATAGTAATAGAAGTACAGTAACTCTTTTTCCACAGTTCAGTACCCTCGTGTGTGAGGCCCCTCTACAAAGCAGTCATATTTCTGGCCAGCTCAGTAACAGTTACTTCGTATCAACTCTAAATATTCTCAAGCATTATAAATGCAGCCAATGTGAAGTGGCAGAAGGTATTAAAATCATGCTTAAAATTGCTGCCACTGTGTTTAGTTCATTCACAGTCGTTCCCATGAAGGAGGTGGTTTCTAGAAACATTTCTCTGTTTGTGCTCATTGCAATGCAGACTGGATGCCTCTGCATAAACAATTAATCTGACTTCTTCGCGTCAGGCACCTTTTTGATAAATACTGCTGTTGCAACTTGTTTGCACAGGGTGAAGACCTATCACTTAAAAACATTTACTTGATATATTTACATATAATTCTGCATTCTCTCAAGACCTGTTGGCAGCATTAAGTTATTCTACAATGTCAGCCGTTACAAGGTTGTGAGTTTCTTGGCTCTTCAGTGTTGTGTAGAAACAAAGCACTTGCAGTTGATTTGCCATTTGGCTGTAATGTTACTTTCCATTTAACAAAAACCAAACCAAACCAAAAAAATTCTTGGATGTCATATGAGCATCAGTATCAGATTTCTGAACGATTAGACCTGTGGTACAGGTAGATCTAAAACTGTTGCTACTGCTGGTGTGTACTAAAACCTTCAGTAAGGTCTTTGATGTTCTACCTGAGTGCTTACAAACTGTTGCCACATTAGTCTGTCAGCATTTTTGATGTTCCCAAATGTGAAAATGATAACCACATATCATTAGCAACCTGTTGCTGTTCAAAGATAAAAGCCAGTGATGGCAGAAGCAATGTTAATAGCCACACTGTTATCTTAGAGACATGTTAGCTGAGCTGAGCTGTGCACTACAATTTGTCTTGCCATCTATTAAAATAATTAATCAGCAAAATGGCATGTTAATGAGGACCACAGAGATGCCTAGATGGGTCCATAAAAATGACCTTTTGTACCTGAGGCCAGATTCTGTTCTCACTTAAAAAAAGAAAACCCAAAGAAATTCTGTTGGCTTTGGTTCCGTTATTTTTCTTACAGCAGTGTGTGAATAAAACGAGAAGCAGATCCACAAAACTGAGGCAAAGTATAATATGAAGAAATGATTTTTAGAATGATTGTTAGATGCATCTAAGGAAGAAAAAAAATGTGGAAACCGTAATATTATGAAAATTAGTTTTGTTAGTAAGCAGTAACTTTGATAGGATTGTAGTTGCTA